>NC_080671.1:268383122-268646514 GCF_030247195.1 Topomyia yanbarensis
TTCTTTGTCTTTGTCTTTGTCTTTGTCTTTGTCTTTGTCTTTGTCTTTGTCTTTGTCTTTGTCTTTGTCTTTGTCTTTGTCTTTGTCTTTGTCTTTGTCTTTGTCTTTGTCTTTGTCTTTGTCTTTGTCTTTGTCTTTGTCTTTGTCTTTGTCTTTGTCTTTGTCTTTGTCTTTGTCTTTGTCTTTGTCTTTGTCTTTGTCTTTGTCTTTGTCTTTGTCTTTGTCTTTGTCTTTGTCTTTGTCTTTGTCTTTGTCTTTGTCTTTGTCTTTGTCTTTGTCTTTGTCTTTGTCTTTGTCTTTGTCTTTGTCTTTGTCTTTGTCTTTGTCTTTGTCTTTGTCTTTGTCTTTGTCTTTGTCTTTGTCTTTGTCTTTGTCTTTGTCTTTGTCTTTGTCTTTGTCTTTGTCTTTGTCTTTGTCTTTGTCTTTGTCTTTGTCTTTGTCTTTGTCTTTGTCTTTGTCTTTGTCTTTGTCTTTGTCTTTGTCTTTGTCTTTGTCTTTGTCTTTGTCTTTGTCTTTGTCTTTGTCTTTGTCTTTGTCTTTGTCTTTGTCTTTGTCTTTGTCTTTGTCTTTGTCTTTGTCTTTGTCTTTGTCTTTGTCTTTGTCTTTGTCTTTGTCTTTGTCTTTGTCTTTGTCTTTGTCTTTGTCTTTGTCTTTGTCTTTGTCTTTGTCTTTGTCTTTGTCTTTGTCTTTGTCTTTGTCTTTGTCTTTGTCTTTGTCTTTGTCTTTGTCTTTGTCTTTGTCTTTGTCTTTGTCTTTGTCTTTGTCTTTGTCTTTGTCTTTGTCTTTGTCTTTGTCTTTGTCTTTGTCTTTGTCTTTGTCTTTGTCTTTGTCTTTGTCTTTGTCTTTGTCTTTGTCTTTGTCTTTCTCTTTGTCTTTCTCTTTGTCTTTCTCTTTGTCTTTCTCTTTGTCTTTCTCTTTGTCTTTCTCTTTGTCTTTCTCTTTGTCTTTCTCTTTGTCTTTCTCTTTGTCTTTCTCTTTGTCTTTCTCTTTGTCTTTCTCTTTGTCTTTGTCTTTGTCTTTGTCTTTGTCTTTGTCTTTGTCTTTGTCTTTGTCTTTGTCTTTGTCTTTGTCTTTGTCTTTGTCTTTGTCTTTGTCTTTGTCTTTGTCTTTGTCTTTGTCTTTGTCTTTGTCTTTGTCTTTGTCTTTGTCTTTGTCTTTGTCTTTGTCTTTGTCTTTGTCTTTGTCTTTGTCTTTGTCTTTGTCTTTGTCTTTGTCTTTGTCTTTGTCTTTGTCTTTGTCTTTGTCTTTGTCTTTGTCTTTGTCTTTGTCTTTGTCTTTGTCTTTGTCTTTGTCTTTGTCTTTGTCTTTGTCTTTGTCTTTGTCTTTGTCTTTGTCTTTGTCTTTGTCTTTGTCTTTGTCTTTGTCTTTGTCTTTGTCTTTGTCTTTGTCTTTGTCTTTGTCTTTGTCTTTGTCTTTGTCTTTGTCTTTGTCTTTGTCTTTGTCTTTGTCTTTGTCTTTGTCTTTGTCTTTGTCTTTGTCTTTGTCTTTGTCTTTGTCTTTGTCTTTGTCTTTGTCTTTGTCTTTGTCTTTGTCTTTGTCTTTGTCTTTGTCTTTGTCTTTGTCTTTGTCTTTGTCTTTGTCTTTGTCTTTGTCTTTGTCTTTGTCTTTGTCTTTGTCTTTGTCTTTGTCTTTGTCTTTGTCTTTGTCTTTGTCTTTGTCTTTGTCTTTGTCTTTGTCTTTGTCTTTGTCTTTGTCTTTGTCTTTGTCTTTGTCTTTGTCTTTGTCTTTGTCTTTGTCTTTGTCTTTGTCTTTGTCTTTGTCTTTGTCTTTGTCTTTGTCTTTGTCTTTGTCTTTGTCTTTGTCTTTGTCTTTGTCTTTGTCTTTGTCTTTGTCTTTGTCTTTGTCTTTGTCTTTGTCTTTGTCTTTGTCTTTGTCTTTGTCTTTGTCTTTGTCTTTGTCTTTGTCTTTGTCTTTGTCTTTGTCTTTGTCTTTGTCTTTGTCTTTGTCTTTGTCTTTGTCTTTGTCTTTGTCTTTGTCTTTGTCTTTGTCTTTGTCTTTGTCTTTGTCTTTGTCTTTGTCTTTGTCTTTGTCTTTGTCTTTTGTCTTTGTCTTTGTCTTTGTCTTTGTCTTTGTCTTTGTCTTTGTCTTTGTCTTTGTCTTTGTCTTTGTCTTTGTCTTTGTCTTTGTCTTTGTCTTTGTCTTTGTCTTTGTCTTTGTCTTTGTCTTTGTCTTTGTCTTTGTCTTTGTCTTTGTCTTTGTCTTTGTCTTTGTCTTTGTCTTTGTCTTTGTCTTTGTCTTTGTCTTTGTCTTTGTCTTTGTCTTTGTCTTTGTCTTTGTCTTTGTCTTTGTCTTTGTCTTTGTCTTTGTCTTTGTCTTTGTCTTTGTCTTTGTCTTTGTCTTTGTCTTTGTCTTTGTCTTTGTCTTTGTCTTTGTCTTTGTCTTTGTCTTTGTCTTTGTCTTTGTCTTTGTCTTTGTCTTTGTCTTTGTCTTTGTCTTTGTCTTTGTCTTTGTCTTTGTCTTTGTCTTTGTCTTTGTCTTTGTCTTTGTCTTTGTCTTTGTCTTTGTCTTTGTCTTTGTCTTTGTCTTTGTCTTTGTCTTTGTCTTTGTCTTTGTCTTTGTCTTTGTCTTTGTCTTTGTCTTTGTCTTTGTCTTTGTCTTTGTCTTTGTCTTTGTCTTTGTCTTTGTCTTTGTCTTTGTCTTTGTCTTTGTCTTTGTCTTTGTCTTTGTCTTTGTCTTTGTCTTTGTCTTTGTCTTTGTCTTTGTCTTTGTCTTTGTCTTTGTCTTTGTCTTTGTCTTTGTCTTTGTCTTTGTCTTTGTCTTTGTCTTTGTCTTTGTCTTTGTCTTTGTCTTTGTCTTTGTCTTTGTCTTTGTCTTTGTCTTTGTCTTTGTCTTTGTCTTTGTCTTTGTCTTTGTCTTTGTCTTTGTCTTTGTCTTTGTCTTTGTCTTTGTCTTTGTCTTGTCTTTGTCTTTGTCTTTGTCTTTGTCTTTGTCTTTGTCTTTGTCTTTGTCTTTGTCTTTGTCTTTGTCTTTGTCTTTGTCTTTGTCTTTGTCTTTGTCTTTGTCTTTGTCTTTGTCTTTGTCTTTGTCTTTGTCTTTGTCTTTGTCTTTGTCTTTGTCTTTGTCTTGTCTTTGTCTTTGTCTTTGTCTTTGTCTTTGTCTTTGTCTTTGTCTTTGTCTTTGTCTTTGTCTTTGTCTTTGTCTTTGTCTTTGTCTTTGTCTTTGTCTTTGTCTTTGTCTTTGTCTTTGTCTTTGTCTTTGTCTTTGTCTTTGTCTTTGTCTTTGTCTTTGTCTTTGTCTTTGTCTTTGTCTTTGTCTTTGTCTTTGTCTTTGTCTTTGTCTTTGTTGTCTTTGTCTTTGTCTTTGTCTTTGTCTTTGTCTTTGTCTTTGTCTTTGTCTTTGTCTTTGTCTTTGTCTTTGTCTTTGTCTTTGTCTTTGTCTTTGTCTTTGTCTTTGTCTTTGTCTTTGTCTTTGTCTTTGTCTTTGTCTTTGTCTTTGTCTTTGTCTTTGTCTTTGTCTTTGTCTTTGTCTTTGTCTTTGTCTTTGTCTTTGTCTTTGTCTTTGTCTTTGTCTTTGTCTTTGTCTTTGTCTTTGTCTTTGTCTTTGTCTTTGTCTTTGTCTTTGTCTTTGTCTTTGTCTTTGTCTTTGTCTTTGTCTTTGTCTTTGTCTTTGTCTTTGTCTTTGTCTTTGTCTTTGTCTTTGTCTTTGTCTTTGTCTTTGTCTTTGTCTTTGTCTTTGTCTTTGTCTTTGTCTTTGTCTTTGTCTTTGTCTTTGTCTTTGTCTTTGTCTTTGTCTTTGTCTTTGTCTTTGTCTTTGTCTTTGTCTTTGTCTTTGTCTTTGTCTTTGTCTTTGTCTTTGTCTTTGTCTTTGTCTTTGTCTTTGTCTTTGTCTTTGTCTTTGTCTTTGTCTTTGTCTTTGTCTTTGTCTTTGTCTTTGTCTTTGTCTTTGTCTTTGTCTTTGTCTTTGTCTTTGTCTTTGTGTCTTTGTCTTTGTCTTTGTCTTTGTCTTTGTCTTTGTCTTTGTCTTTGTCTTTGTCTTTGTCTTTGTCTTTGTCTTTGTCTTTGTCTTTGTCTTTGTCTTTGTCTTTGTCTTTGTCTTTGTCTTTGTCTTTGTCTTTGTCTTTGTCTTTGTCTTTGTCTTTGTCTTTGTCTTTGTCTTTGTCTTTGTCTTTGTCTTTGTCTTTGTCTTTGTCTTTGTCTTTGTCTTTGTCTTTGTCTTTGTCTTTGTCTTTGTCTTTGTCTTTGTCTTTGTCTTTGTCTTTGTCTTTGTCTTTGTCTTTGTCTTTGTCTTTGTCTTTGTCTTTGTCTTTGTCTTTGTCTTTGTCTTTGTCTTTGTCTTTGTCTTTGTCTTTGTCTTTGTCTTTGTCTTTGTCTTTGTCTTTGTCTTTGTCTTTGTCTTTGTCTTTGTCTTTGTCTTTGTCTTTGTCTTTGTCTTTGTCTTTGTCTTTGTCTTTGTCTTTGTCTTTGTCTTTGTCTTTGTCTTTGTCTTTGTCTTTGTCTTTGTCTTTGTCTTTGTCTTTGTCTTTGTCTTTGTCTTTGTCTTTGTCTTTGTCTTTGTCTTTGTCTTTGTCTTTGTCTTTGTCTTTGTCTTTGTCTTTGTCTTTGTCTTTGTCTTTGTCTTTGTCTTTGTCTTTGTCTTTGTCTTTGTCTTTGTCTTTGTCTTTGTCTTTGTCTTTGTCTTTGTCTTTGTCTTTGTCTTTGTCTTTGTCTTTGTCTTTGTCTTTGTCTTTGTCTTTGTCTTTGTCTTTGTCTTTGTCTTTGTCTTTGTCTTTGTCTTTGTCTTTGTCTTTGTCTTTGTCTTTGTCTTTGTCTTTGTCTTTGTCTTTGTCTTTGTCTTTGTCTTTGTCTTTGTCTTTGTCTTTGTCTTTGTCTTTGTCTTTGTCTTTGTCTTTGTCTTTGTCTTTGTCTTTGTCTTTGTCTTTGTCTTTGTCTTTGTCTTTGTCTTTGTCTTTGTCTTTGTCTTTGTCTTTGTCTTTGTCTTTGTCTTTGTCTTTGTCTTTGTCTTTGTCTTTGTCTTTGTCTTTGTCTTTGTCTTTGTCTTTGTCTTTGTCTTTGTCTTTGTCTTTGTCTTTGTCTTTGTCTTTGTCTTTGTCTTTGTCTTTGTCTTTGTCTTTGTCTTTGTCTTTGTCTTTGTCTTTGTCTTTGTCTTTGTCTTTGTCTTTGTCTTTGTCTTTGTCTTTGTCTTTGTCTTTGTCTTTGTCTTTGTCTTTGTCTTTGTCTTTGTCTTTGTCTTTGTCTTTGTCTTTGTCTTTGTCTTTGTCTTTGTCTTTGTCTTTGTCTTTGTCTTTGTCTTTGTCTTTGTCTTTGTCTTTGTCTTTGTCTTTGTCTTTGTCTTTGTCTTTGTCTTTGTCTTTGTCTTTGTCTTTGTCTTTGTCTTTGTCTTTGTCTTTGTCTTTGTCTTTGTCTTTGTCTTTGTCTTTGTCTTTGTCTTTGTCTTTGTCTTTGTCTTTGTCTTTGTCTTTGTCTTTGTCTTTGTCTTTGTCTTTGTCTTTGTCTTTGTCTTTGTCTTTGTCTTTGTCTTTGTCTTTGTCTTTGTCTTTGTCTTTGTCTTTGTCTTTGTCTTTGTCTTTGTCTTTGTCTTTGTCTTTGTCTTTGTCTTTGTCTTTGTCTTTGTCTTTGTCTTTGTCTTTGTCTTTGTCTTTGTCTTTGTCTTTGTCTTTGTCTTTGTCTTTGTCTTTGTCTTTGTCTTTGTCTTTGTCTTTGTCTTTGTCTTTGTCTTTGTCTTTGTCTTTGTCTTTGTCTTTGTCTTTGTCTTTGTCTTTGTCTTTGTCTTTGTCTTTGTCTTTGTCTTTGTCTTTGTCTTTGTCTTTGTCTTTGTCTTTGTCTTTGTCTTTGTCTTTGTCTTTGTCTTTGTCTTTGTCTTTGTCTTTGTCTTTGTCTTTGTCTTTGTCTTTGTCTTTGTCTTTGTCTTTGTCTTTGTCTTTGTCTTTGTCTTTGTCTTTGTCTTTGTCTTTGTCTTTGTCTTTGTCTTTGTCTTTGTCTTTGTCTTTGTCTTTGTCTTTGTCTTTGTCTTTGTCTTATGTCTTTGTCTTTGTCTTTGTCTTTGTCTTTGTCTTTGTCTTTGTCTTTGTCTTTGTCTTTGTCTTTGTCTTTGTCTTTGTCTTTGTCTTTGTCTTTGTCTTTGTCTTTGTCTTTGTCTTTGTCTTTGTCTTTGTCTTTGTCTTTGTCTTTGTCTTTGTCTTTGTCTTTGTCTTTGTCTTTGTCTTTGTCTTTGTCTTTGTCTTTGTCTTTGTCTTTGTCTTTGTCTTTGTCTTTGTCTTTGTCTTTGTCTTTGTCTTTGTCTTTGTCTTTGTCTTTGTCTTTGTCTTTGTCTTTGTCTTTGTCTTTGTCTTTGTCTTTGTCTTTGTCTTTGTCTTTGTCTTTGTCTTTGTCTTTGTCTTTGTCTTTGTCTTTGTCTTTGTCTTTGTCTTTGTCTTTGTCTTTGTCTTTGTCTTTGTCTTTGTCTTTGTCTTTGTCTTTGTCTTTGTCTTTGTCTTTGTCTTTGTCTTTGTCTTTGTCTTTGTCTTTGTCTTTGTCTTTGTCTTTGTCTTTGTCTTTGTCTTTGTCTTTGTCTTTGTCTTTGTCTTTGTCTTTGTCTTTGTCTTTGTCTTTGTCTTTGTCTTTGTCTTTGTCTTTGTCTTTGTCTTTGTCTTTGTCTTTGTCTTTGTCTTTGTCTTTGTCTTTGTCTTTGTCTTTGTCTTTGTCTTTGTCTTTGTCTTTGTCTTTGTCTTTGTCTTTGTCTTTGTCTTTGTCTTTGTCTTTGTCTTTGTCTTTGTCTTTGTCTTTGTCTTTGTCTTTGTCTTTGTCTTTGTCTTTGTCTTTGTCTTTGTCTTTGTCTTTGTCTTTGTCTTTGTCTTTGTCTTTGTCTTTGTCTTTGTCTTTGTCTTTGTCTTTGTCTTTGTCTTTGTCTTTGTCTTTGTCTTTGTCTTTGTCTTTGTCTTTGTCTTTGTCTTTGTCTTTGTCTTTGTCTTTGTCTTTGTCTTTGTCTTTGTCTTTGTCTTTGTCTTTGTCTTTGTCTTTGTCTTTGTCTTTGTCTTTGTCTTTGTCTTTGTCTTTGTCTTTGTCTTTGTCTTTGTCTTTGTCTTTGTCTTTGTCTTTGTCTTTGTCTTTGTCTTTGTCTTTGTCTTTGTCTTTGTCTTTGTCTTTGTCTTTGTCTTTGTCTTTGTCTTTGTCTTTGTCTTTGTCTTTGTCTTTGTCTTTGTCTTTGTCTTTGTCTTTGTCTTTGTCTTTGTCTTTGTCTTTGTCTTTGTCTTTGTCTTTGTCTTTGTCTTTGTCTTTGTCTTTGTCTTTGTCTTTGTCTTTGTCTTTGTCTTTGTCTTTGTCTTTGTCTTTGTCTTTGTCTTTGTCTTTGTCTTTGTCTTTGTCTTTGTCTTTGTCTTTGTCTTTGTCTTTGTCTTTGTCTTTGTCTTTGTCTTTGTCTTTGTCTTTGTCTTTGTCTTTGTCTTTGTCTTTGTCTTTGTCTTTGTCTTTGTCTTTGTCTTTGTCTTTGTCTTTGTCTTTGTCTTTGTCTTTGTCTTTGTCTTTGTCTTTGTCTTTGTCTTTGTCTTTGTCTTTGTCTTTGTCTTTGTCTTTGTCTTTGTCTTTGTCTTTGTCTTTGTCTTTGTCTTTGTCTTTGTCTTTGTCTTTGTCTTTGTCTTTGTCTTTGTCTTTGTCTTTGTCTTTGTCTTTGTCTTTGTCTTTGTCTTTGTCTTTGTCTTTGTCTTTGTCTTTGTCTTTGTCTTTGTCTTTGTCTTTGTCTTTGTCTTTGTTCTTTGTCTTTGTCTTTGTCTTTGTCTTTGTCTTTGTCTTTGTCTTTGTCTTTGTCTTTGTCTTTGTCTTTGTCTTTGTCTTTGTCTTTGTCTTTGTCTTTGTCTTTGTCTTTGTCTTTGTCTTTGTCTTTGTCTTTGTCTTTGTCTTTGTCTTTGTCTTTGTCTTTGTCTTTGTCTTTGTCTTTGTCTTTGTCTTTGTCTTTGTCTTTGTCTTTGTCTTTGTCTTTGTCTTTGTCTTTGTCTTTGTCTTTGTCTTTGTCTTTGTCTTTGTCTTTGTCTTTGTCTTTGTCTTTGTCTTTGTCTTTGTCTTTGTCTTTGTCTTTGTCTTTGTCTTTGTCTTTGTCTTTGTCTTTGTCTTTGTCTTTGTCTTTGTCTTTGTCTTTGTCTTTGTCTTTGTCTTTGTCTTTGTCTTTGTCTTTGTCTTTGTCTTTGTCTTTGTCTTTGTCTTTGTCTTTGTCTTTGTCTTTGTCTTTGTCTTTGTCTTTGTCTTTGTCTTTGTCTTTGTCTTTGTCTTTGTCTTTGTCTTTGTCTTTGTCTTTGTCTTTGTCTTTGTCTTTGTCTTTGTCTTTGTCTTTGTCTTTGTCTTTGTCTTTGTCTTTGTCTTTGTCTTTGTCTTTGTCTTTGTCTTTGTCTTTGTCTTTGTCTTTGTCTTTGTCTTTGTCTTTGTCTTTGTCTTTGTCTTTGTCTTTGTCTTTGTCTTTGTCTTTGTCTTTGTCTTTGTCTTTGTCTTTGTCTTTGTCTTTGTCTTTGTCTTTGTCTTTGTCTTTGTCTTTGTCTTTGTCTTTGTCTTTGTCTTTGTCTTTGTCTTTGTCTTTGTCTTTGTCTTTGTCTTTGTCTTTGTCTTTGTCTTTGTCTTTGTCTTTGTCTTTGTCTTTGTCTTTGTCTTTGTCTTTGTCTTTGTCTTTGTCTTTGTCTTTGTCTTTGTCTTTGTCTTTGTCTTTGTCTTTGTCTTTGTCTTTGTCTTTGTCTTTGTCTTTGTCTTTGTCTTTGTCTTTGTCTTTGTCTTTGTCTTTGTCTTTGTCTTTGTCTTTGTCTTTGTCTTTGTCTTTGTCTTTGTCTTTGTCTTTGTCTTTGTCTTTGTCTTTGTCTTTGTCTTTGTCTTTGTCTTTGTCTTTGTCTTTGTCTTTGTCTTTGTCTTTGTCTTTGTCTTTGTCTTTGTCTTTGTCTTTGTCTTTGTCTTTGTCTTTGTCTTTGTCTTTGTCTTTGTCTTTGTCTTTGTCTTTGTCTTTGTCTTTGTCTTTGTCTTTGTCTTTGTCTTTGTCTTTGTCTTTGTCTTTGTCTTTGTCTTTGTCTTTGTCTTTGTCTTTGTCTTTGTCTTTGTCTTTGTCTTTGTCTTTGTCTTTGTCTTTGTCTTTGTCTTTGTCTTTGTCTTTGTCTTTGTCTTTGTCTTTGTCTTTGTCTTTGTCTTTGTCTTTGTCTTTGTCTTTGTCTTTGTCTTTGTCTTTGTCTTTGTCTTTGTCTTTGTCTTTGTCTTTGTCTTTGTCTTTGTCTTTGTCTTTGTCTTTGTCTTTGTCTTTGTCTTTGTCTTTGTCTTTGTCTTTGTCTTTGTCTTTGTCTTTGTCTTTGTCTTTGTCTTTGTCTTTGTCTTTGTCTTTGTCTTTGTCTTTGTCTTTGTCTTTGTCTTTGTCTTTGTCTTTGTCTTTGTCTTTGTCTTTGTCTTTGTCTTTGTCTTTGTCTTTGTCTTTGTCTTTGTCTTTGTCTTTGTCTTTGTCTTTGTCTTTGTCTTTGTCTTTGTCTTTGTCTTTGTCTTTGTCTTTGTCTTTGTCTTTGTCTTTGTCTTTGTCTTTGTCTTTGTCTTTGTCTTTGTCTTTGTCTTTGTCTTTGTCTTTGTCTTTGTCTTTGTCTTTGTCTTTGTCTTTGTCTTTGTCTTTGTCTTTGTCTTTGTCTTTGTCTTTGTCTTTGTCTTTGTCTTTGTCTTTGTCTTTGTCTTTGTCTTTGTCTTTGTCTTTGTCTTTGTCTTTGTCTTTGTCTTTGTCTTTGTCTTTGTCTTTGTCTTTGTCTTTGTCTTTGTCTTTGTCTTTGTCTTTGTCTTTGTCTTTGTCTTTGTCTTTGTCTTTGTCTTTGTCTTTGTCTTTGTCTTTGTCTTTGTCTTTGTCTTTGTCTTTGTCTTTGTCTTTGTCTTTGTCTTTGTCTTTGTCTTTGTCTTTGTCTTTGTCTTTGTCTTTGTCTTTGTCTTTGTCTTTGTCTTTGTCTTTGTCTTTGTCTTTGTCTTTGTCTTTGTCTTTGTCTTTGTCTTTGTCTTTGTCTTTGTCTTTGTCTTTGTCTTTGTCTTTGTCTTTGTCTTTGTCTTTGTCTTTGTCTTTGTCTTTGTCTTTGTCTTTGTCTTTGTCTTTGTCTTTGTCTTTGTCTTTGTCTTTGTCTTTGTCTTTGTCTTTGTCTTTGTCTTTGTCTTTGTCTTTGTCTTTGTCTTTGTCTTTGTCTTTGTCTTTGTCTTTGTCTTTGTCTTTGTCTTTGTCTTTGTCTTTGTCTTTGTCTTTGTCTTTGTCTTTGTCTTTGTCTTTGTCTTTGTCTTTGTCTTTGTCTTTGTCTTTGTCTTTGTCTTTGTCTTTGTCTTTGTCTTTGTCTTTGTCTTTGTCTTTGTCTTTGTCTTTGTCTTTGTCTTTGTCTTTGTCTTTGTCTTTGTCTTTGTCTTTGTCTTTGTCTTTGTCTTTGTCTTTGTCTTTGTCTTTGTCTTTGTCTTTGTCTTTGTCTTTGTCTTTGTCTTTGTCTTTGTCTTTGTCTTTGTCTTTGTCTTTGTCTTTGTCTTTGTCTTTGTCTTTGTCTTTGTCTTTGTCTTTGTCTTTGTCTTTGTCTTTGTCTTTGTCTTTGTCTTTGTCTTTGTCTTTGTCTTTGTCTTTGTCTTTGTCTTTGTCTTTGTCTTTGTCTTTGTCTTTGTCTTTGTCTTTGTCTTTGTCTTTGTCTTTGTCTTTGTCTTTGTCTTTGTCTTTGTCTTTGTCTTTGTCTTTGTCTTTGTCTTTGTCTTTGTCTTTGTCTTTGTCTTTGTCTTTGTCTTTGTCTTTGTCTTTGTCTTTGTCTTTGTCTTTGTCTTTGTCTTTGTCTTTGTCTTTGTCTTTGTCTTTGTCTTTGTCTTTGTCTTTGTCTTTGTCTTTGTCTTTGTCTTTGTCTTTGTCTTTGTCTTTGTCTTTGTCTTTGTCTTTGTCTTTGTCTTTGTCTTTGTCTTTGTCTTTGTCTTTGTCTTTGTCTTTGTCTTTGTCTTTGTCTTTGTCTTTGTCTTTGTCTTTGTCTTTGTCTTTGTCTTTGTCTTTGTCTTTGTCTTTGTCTTTGTCTTTGTCTTTGTCTTTGTCTTTGTCTTTGTCTTTGTCTTTGTCTTTGTCTTTGTCTTTGTCTTTGTCTTTGTCTTTGTCTTTGTCTTTGTCTTTGTCTTTGTCTTTGTCTTTGTCTTTGTCTTTGTCTTTGTCTTTGTCTTTGTCTTTGTCTTTGTCTTTGTCTTTGTCTTTGTCTTTGTCTTTGTCTTTGTCTTTGTCTTTGTCTTTGTCTTTGTCTTTGTCTTTGTCTTTGTCTTTGTCTTTGTCTTTGTCTTTGTCTTTGTCTTTGTCTTTGTCTTTGTCTTTGTCTTTGTCTTTGTCTTTGTCTTTGTCTTTGTCTTTGTCTTTGTCTTTGTCTTTGTCTTTGTCTTTGTCTTTGTCTTTGTCTTTGTCTTTGTCTTTGTCTTTGTCTTTGTCTTTGTCTTTGTCTTTGTCTTTGTCTTTGTCTTTGTCTTTGTCTTTGTCTTTGTCTTTGTCTTTGTCTTTGTCTTTGTCTTTGTCTTTGTCTTTGTCTTTGTCTTTGTCTTTGTCTTTGTCTTTGTCTTTGTCTTTGTCTTTGTCTTTGTCTTTGTCTTTGTCTTTGTCTTTGTCTTTGTCTTTGTCTTTGTCTTTGTCTTTGTCTTTGTCTTTGTCTTTGTCTTTGTCTTTGTCTTTGTCTTTGTCTTTGTCTTTGTCTTTGTCTTTGTCTTTGTCTTTGTCTTTGTCTTTGTCTTTGTCTTTGTCTTTGTCTTTGTCTTTGTCTTTGTCTTTGTCTTTGTCTTTGTCTTTGTCTTTGTCTTTGTCTTTGTCTTTGTCTTTGTCTTTGTCTTTGTCTTTGTCTTTGTCTTTGTCTTTGTCTTTGTCTTTGTCTTTGTCTTTGTCTTTGTCTTTGTCTTTGTCTTTGTCTTTGTCTTTGTCTTTGTCTTTGTCTTTGTCTTTGTCTTTGTCTTTGTCTTTGTCTTTGTCTTTGTCTTTGTCTTTGTCTTTGTCTTTGTCTTTGTCTTTGTCTTTGTCTTTGTCTTTGTCTTTGTCTTTGTCTTTGTCTTTGTCTTTGTCTTTGTCTTTGTCTTTGTCTTTGTCTTTGTCTTTGTCTTTGTCTTTGTCTTTGTCTTTGTCTTTGTCTTTGTCTTTGTCTTTGTCTTTGTCTTTGTCTTTGTCTTTGTCTTTGTCTTTGTCTTTGTCTTTGTCTTTGTCTTTGTCTTTGTCTTTGTCTTTGTCTTTGTCTTTGTCTTTGTCTTTGTCTTTGTCTTTGTCTTTGTCTTTGTCTTTGTCTTTGTCTTTGTCTTTGTCTTTGTCTTTGTCTTTGTCTTTGTCTTTGTCTTTGTCTTTGTCTTTGTCTTTGTCTTTGTCTTTGTCTTTGTCTTTGTCTTTGTCTTTGTCTTTGTCTTTGTCTTTGTCTTTGTCTTTGTCTTTGTCTTTGTCTTTGTCTTTGTCTTTGTCTTTGTCTTTGTCTTTGTCTTTGTCTTTGTCTTTGTCTTTGTCTTTGTCTTTGTCTTTGTCTTTGTCTTTGTCTTTGTCTTTGTCTTTGTCTTTGTCTTTGTCTTTGTCTTTGTCTTTGTCTTTGTCTTTGTCTTTGTCTTTGTCTTTGTCTTTGTCTTTGTCTTTGTCTTTGTCTTTGTCTTTGTCTTTGTCTTTGTCTTTGTCTTTGTCTTTGTCTTTGTCTTTGTCTTTGTCTTTGTCTTTGTCTTTGTCTTTGTCTTTGTCTTTGTCTTTGTCTTTGTCTTTGTCTTTGTCTTTGTCTTTGTCTTTGTCTTTGTCTTTGTCTTTGTCTTTGTCTTTGTCTTTGTCTTTGTCTTTGTCTTTGTCTTTGTCTTTGTCTTTGTCTTTGTCTTTGTCTTTGTCTTTGTCTTTGTCTTTGTCTTTGTCTTTGTCTTTGTCTTTGTCTTTGTCTTTGTCTTTGTCTTTGTCTTTGTCTTTGTCTTTGTCTTGTCTTTGTCTTGTCTTTGTCTTGTCTTTGTCTTGTCTTTGTCTTGTCTTTGTCTTGTCTTTGTCTTGTCTTTGTCTTGTCTTTGTCTTGTCTTTGTCTTGTCTTTGTCTTGTCTTTGTCTTGTCTTTGTCTTGTCTTTGTCTTGTCTTTGTCTTGTCTTTGTCTTGTCTTTGTCTTGTCTTTGTCTTGTCTTTGTCTTGTCTTTGTCTTGTCTTTGTCTTGTCTTTGTCTTGTCTTTGTCTTGTCTTTGTCTTGTCTTTGTCTTGTCTTTGTCTTGTCTTTGTCTTGTCTTTGTCTTGTCTTTGTCTTGTCTTTGTCTTGTCTTTGTCTTGTCTTTGTCTTGTCTTTGTCTTGTCTTTGTCTTGTCTTTGTCTTGTCTTTGTCTTGTCTTTGTCTTGTCTTTGTCTTGTCTTTGTCTTGTCTTTGTCTTGTCTTTGTCTTGTCTTTGTCTTGTCTTTGTCTTGTCTTTGTCTTGTCTTTGTCTTTGTCTTTGTCTTGTCTTTGTCTTGTCTTTGTCTTGTCTTTGTCTTGTCTTTGTCTTGTCCTTGTCTTGTCTTTGTCTTGTCTTTGTCTTGTCTTTGTCTTGTCTTTGTCTTGTCTTTGTCTTGTCTTTGTCTTGTCTTTGTCTTGTCTTTGTCTTGTCTTTGTCTTGTCTTTGTCTTGTCTTTGTCTTGTCTTTGTCTTGTCTTTGTCTTGTCTTTGTCTTGTCTTTGTCTTGTCTTTGTCTTGTCTTTGTCTTGTCTTTGTCTTGTCTTTGTCTTGTCTTTGTCTTGTCTTTGTCTTGTCTTTGTCTTGTCTTTGTCTTGTCTTTGTCTTGTCTTTGTCTTGTCTTTGTCTTGTCTTTGTCTTGTCTTTGTCTTGTCTTTGTCTTGTCTTTGTCTTGTCTTTGTCTTGTCTTTGTCTTGTCTTTATCTTGTCTTTGTCTTGTCTTTGTCTTGTCTTTGTCTTGTCTTTGTCTTGTCTTTGTCTTATCTTTGTCTTGTCTTTGTCTTGTCTTTGTCTTGTCTTTGTCTTGTCTTTGTCTTGTCTTTGTCTTGTCTTTGTCTTGTCTTTGTCTTGTCTTTGTCTTGTCTTTGTCTTGTCTTTGTCTTGTCTTTGTCTTGTCTTTGTCTTGTCTTTGTCTTGTCTTTGTCTTGTCTTTGTCTTGTCTTTGTCTTGTCTTTGTCTTGTCTTTGTCTTGTCTTTGTCTTGTCTTTGTCTTGTCTTTGTCTTGTCTTTGTCTTGTCTTTGTCTTGTCTTTGTCTTGTCTTTGTCTTGTCTTTGTCTTGTCTTTGTCTTGTCTTTGTCTTGTCTTTGTCTTGTTTTTGTCTTGTCTTTGTCTTGTCTTCGACTTGTCATGAAAATTTCTTTAAAACACATGCACATGGTGATACATTTCTCACCTTGCAGTACAGGGTAACAGAATCATTATGCAAGGTTTCGTAAACAAAAATATTTCTTTCTATAAAAATCAACTTGATCGTCCTCCCAATTTTTTTCCAACCCACCAATTTCCACTACTGATCATGGAAATTACTTGAAAACACATGGCGATAAAATTTTCTTCTTCTGATGGATACAAGATAGGCAATCAAAATCATCCGGCAAGGTTTCCTAAGCAACAACAATTGTTTCAATAGAAATCAATTTTATTATCCTCTCAATTTTTCTAATTCACCAATTTCCACTACTGATCATGGAAATTTCTTGAAAACACATGGCAATAAAATTTTCTTCTTCTGATGGATGCAGGATAGGGAAACAGAATCGTTCTGCAAGGATTCTTTCTATAAAAATCAATTTGATTGTGCTCCCATTTTTTTCCAACCCACCAATTTCCACTGGTGATCATGGAAATTTCTTGAAAACACAAGGCAATAAAATTTTCTTCTGATGGATACAAGATAGGCAAACAAAATCATCCGGCAAGGTTTCCTAAGCAAAAACAATTGTTTCAATGGAAATCAGTTTTATTGTCCTCTCAATTTTTCTAATTCACCAATTTCCACTACTGATCATGGAAATTTCTTGAAAACACAAGGCAATAAAATTTTCTTCTTCTGATGGATACAGGATAGGGAAACAAAATCATCCGGCAAGGTTTCCTAAGCAAAAACAATTGTTTCAATGGAAATCAGTTTTATTGTCCTCTCAATTTTTCTAATTCACCAATTTCCACTACTGATCATGGAAATTTCTTGAAAACACATGGCAATAAAATTTTCTTCTGGTGGATGCAGGATAGGGAAACAGAATCATTCTGCAAGGATTCTTTCTATAAAAATCAATTTGATCGTGCTCCAATTTTTTCCAACCCACCAATTTCCACTGGTGATCATGGAAATTTCTTTAAAACACAAGGCAATAAAATTTTCTTCTTCTGATGGATATAGGATAGGCAAACAAAATCATCCGTCAAGGTTTCCTATGCAACAACAATTGTTTTAAGAGAAATCAATTTTATTGTCCTCTCAATTTTTCCAACCCACCAATTTCCACTACTGATCATGGAAATTTCTTGAAAACACATGACAATAAAATTTTCTTCTTCTGGTGGATGCAGGATAGGCAAACAGAATCATTCTGCAAGGATTCTTTCTATAAAAATCAATTTGATCGTGCTCCCATTTTTTTCCAACCCACCAATTTCCACTGGTGATCATGGAAATTTCTTGAAAACACAAGGCAATAAAATTTTCTTCTTCTGATGGATACAAGATAGGCAAACAAAATCATCCGGCAAGGTTTCCTAAGCAAAAACAATTGTTTCAATGGAAATCAGTTTTATTGTCCTCTCAATTTTTCTAATTCACCAATTTCCACTACTGATCATGGAAATTTCTTGAAAACACAAGGCAATAAAATTTTCTTCTTCTGATGGATACATAGGGAAACAAAATCATCCGGCAAGGTTTCCTAAGCAAAAACAATTGTTTCAATGGAAATCAGTTTTATTGTCCTCTCAATTTTTCTAATTCACCAATTTCCACTACTGATCATGGAAATTTCTTGAAAACACAAGGCAATAAAATTTTCTTCTTCTGATGGATGCAGGATAGGGAAACAGAATCATTCTGCAAGGATTCTTTCTATAAAAATCAATTTGATCGTGCTCCCATTTTTTCCAACCCACCAATTTCCAGTGGTGATCATGGAAATTTCTTGAAAACACAAGGCAATAAAATTTTCTTCTTATGATGGATATAGGATAGGCAAACAAAATCATCCGGCAAGGTTTCCTAAGCAACAACAATTGTTTTAAGAGAAATCAATTTTATTGTCCTCTCAATTTTTCCAACCCACCAATTTCCACTACTGATCATGGAAATTTCTTGAAAACACAAGGCAATAAAATTTTCTTCTTCTGATGGATGCAGGATAGGGAAACAGAATCATTCTGTAAGGATTCTTTCTATAAAAATCAATTTGATCGTGCTCCCATTTTTTCCAACCCACCAATTTCCACTACTGATCACGGAAATTATTTGAAAACACATGGCGATAAAATTTTCTTCTTCTGATGGATACAAGATAGGCAAACAAAATCATCCGTCAAGGTTTCCTAAGCAACAACAATTGTTTTAAGAGAAATCAATTTTATTGTCCTCTCAATTTTTCCAACCCACCAATTTCCACTACTGATCATGGAAATTTCTTGAAAACACATGGCAATAAAATTTTCTTCTTCTGGTGGATGCAGGATAGGCAAACAGAATCATTCTGCAAGGATTCTTTCTATAAAAATCAATTTGATCGTGCTCCCATTTTTTTCCAACCCACCAATTTCCACTGGTGATCATGGAAATTTCTTGAAAACACAAGGCAATAAAATTTTCTTCTTCTGATGGATACAAGATAGGCAAACAAAATCATCCGGCAAGGCTTCCTAAGCAAAAACAATTGTTTCAATGGAAATCAGTTTTATTGTTCTCTCAATTTTTCTAATTCACCAATTTCCACTACTGATCATGGACATTTCTTGAAAACACATGGCAATAAAATTTTCTTCTTCTGGTGGATGCAGGATAGGGAAACAGAATCATTCTGCAAGGATTCTTTCTATAAAAATCAATTTGATCGTGCTCCCATTTTTTCCAACCCACCAATTTCCACTGGTGATCATGGAAATTTCTTGAAAATACAAGGCAATAAAATTTTCTTCTTATGATGGATATAGGATAGGCAAACAAAATCATCCGGCAAGGTTTCCTAAGCAACAACAATTGTTTTAAGAGAAATCAATTTTATTGTCCTCTCAATTTTTCCAACCCACCAATTTCCACTACTGATCATGGAAATTTCTTGAAAACACAAGGCAATAAAATTTTCTTCTTCTGATGGATGCAGGATAGGGAAACAGAATCATTCTGCAAGGATTCTTTCTATAAAAATCAATTTGATCGTGCTCCCATTTTTTTCCAACCCACCAATTTCCACTGGTGATCATGGAAATTTCTTGAAAACACAAGGCAATAAAATTTTCTTCTTCTGATGGATATAGGATAGGCAAACAAAATCATCCGTCAAGGTTTCCTGAGCAACAACAATTGTTTTAAGAGAAATCAATTTTATTGTCCTCTCAATTTTTCCAACCCACCAATTTCCACTACTGATCATGGAAATTTCTTGAAAACACATGGCAATAAAATTTTCTTCTTCTGATGGATACAAGATAGGCAAACAAAATCATCCGGCAAGGTTTCCTAAGCAAAAACAATTGTTTCAATGGAAATCAGTTTTATTATCCTCTCAATTTTTCTAATTCACCAATTTCCACTACTGATCATGGAAATTTCTTGAAAACACAAGGCAATAAAATTTTCTTCTTCTGATGGATACATAGGGAAACAAAATCATCCGGCAAGGTTTCCTAAGCAAAAACAATTGTTTCAATGGAAATCAGTTTTATTGTCCTCTCAATTTTTCTAATTCACCAATTTCCACTACTGATCATGGAAATTTCTTGAAAACACATGGCAATAAAATTTTCTTCTTCTGGTGGATGCAGGATAGGGAAACAGAATCATTCTGCAAGGATTCTTTCTATAAAAATCAATTTGATCGTGCTCCCATTTTTTCCAACCCACCAATTTCCACTGGTGATCATGGAAATTTCTTGAAAACACAAGGCAATAAAATTTTCTTCTTATGATGGATATAGGATAGGCAAACAAAATCATCCGGCAAGGTTTCCTAAGCAACAACAATTGTTTTAAGAGAAATCAATTTTATTGTCCTCTCAATTTTTCCAACCCACCAATTTCCACTACTGATCATGGAAATTTCTTGAAAACACAAGGCAATAAAATTTTCTTCTTCTGATGGATGCAGGATAGGGAAACAGAATCATTCTGTAAGGATTCTTTCTATAAAAATCAATTTGATCGTGCTCCCATTTTTTCCAACCCACCAATTTCCACTACTGATCACGGAAATTATTTGAAAACACATGGCGATAAAATTTTCTTCTTCTGATGGATACAAGATAGGCAAACAAAATCATCCGTCAAGGTTTCCTAAGCAACAACAATTGTTTTAAGAGAAATCAATTTTATTGTCCTCTCAATTTTTCCAACCCACCAATTTCCACTACTGATCATGGAAATTTCTTGAAAACACATAACAATAAAATTTTCTTCTTCTGGTGGATGCAGGATAGGCAAACAGAATCATTCTGCAAGGATTCTTTCTATAAAAATCAATTTGATCGTGCTCCCATTTTTTTCCAACCCACCAATTTCCACTGGTGATCATGGAAATTTCTTGAAAACACAAGGCAATAAAATTTTCTTCTTCTGATGGATACAAGATAGGCAAACAAAATCATCCGGCAAGGTTTCCTAAGCAAAAACAATTGTTTTAATGGAAATCAGTTTTATTGTCCTCTCAATTTTTCTAATTCACCAATTTCCACTACTGATCATGGAAATTTCTTGAAAACACATGGCAATAAAATTTTCTTCTTCTGGTGGATGCAGGATAGGGAAACAGAATCATTTTGCAAGGATTCTTTCTATAAAAATCAATTTGATCGTGCTCCCATTTTTTCCAACCCACCAATTTCCACTGGTGATCATGGAAATTTCTTGAAAACACAAGGCAATAAAATTTTCTTCTTATGATGGATATAGGATAGGCAAACAAAATCATCCGGCAAGGTTTCCTAAGCAACAACAATTGTTTTAAGAGAAATCAATTTTATTGTCCTCTCAATTTTTCCAACCCACCAATTTCCACTACTGATCATGGAAATTTCTTGAAAACACAAGGCAATAAAATTTTCTTCTTCTGATGGATGCAGGATAGGGAAACAGAATCATTCTGCAAGGATTCTTTCTATAAAAATCAATTTGATCGTGCTCCCATTTTTTTCCAACCCACCAATTTCCACTGGTGATCATGGAAATTTCTTGAAAACACAAGGCAATAAAATTTTCTTCTTCTGATGGATATAAGATAGGCAAACAAAATCATCCGGCAAGGTTTCCTAAGCAAAAACAATTGTTTCAATGGAAATCAGTTTTATTGTCCTCTCAATTTTTCTAATTCACCAATTTCCACTACTGATCATGGAAATTTCTTGAAAACACAAGGCAATAAAATTTTCTTCTTCTGATGGATGCAGGATGGGGAAACAGAATCATTCTGCAAGGATTCTTTCTATAAAAATCAATTTGATCGTGCTCCCATTTTTTCCAACCCACCAATTTCCACTGGTGATCATGGAAATTTCTTGAAAACACAAGGCAATAAAATTTTCTTCTTATGATGGATATAGGATAGGCAAACAAAATCATCCGGCAAGGTTTCCTAAGCAACAACAATTGTTTTAAGAGAAATCAATTTTATTGTCCTCTCAATTTTTCCAACCCACCAATTTCCACTACTGATCATGGAAATTTCTTGAAAACACAAGGCAATAAAATTTTCTTCTTCTGATGGATGCAGGATAGGGAAACAGAATCATTCTGCAAGGATTCTTTCTATAAAAATCAATTTGATCGTGCTCCCATTTTTTTCCAACCCACCAATTTCCACTGGTGATCATGGAAATTTCTTGAAAACACAAGGCAATAAAATTTTCTTCTTCTGATGGATATAAGATAGGCAAACAAAATCATCCGGCAAGGTTTCCTAAGCAAAAACAATTGTTTCAATGGAAATCAGTTTTATTGTCCTCTCAATTTTTCTAATTCACCAATTTCCACTACTGATCATGGAAATTTCTTGAAAACACAAGGCAATAAAATTTTCTTCTTCTGATGGATGCAGGATAGGGAAACAGAATCATTCTGCAAGGATTCTTTCTATAAAAATCAATTTGATCGTGCTCCCATTTTTTCCAACCCACCAATTTCCACTGGTGATCATGGAAATTTCTTGAAAACACAAGGCAATAAAATAGGATAGGCAAACAAAATCATCCGGCAAGGTTTCCTAAGCAACAACAATTGTTTTAAGAGAAATCAATTTTATTGTCCTCTCAATTTATCCAACCCACCAATTTCCACTACTGATCATGGAAATTTCTTGAAAACACAAGGCAATAAAATTTTCTTCTTCTGATGGATGCAGGATAGGGAAACAGAATCATTCTGCAAGGATTCTTTCTATAAAAATCAATTTGATCGTGCTCACATTTTTTTCCAACCCACCAATTTCCACTGGTGATCATGGAAATTTCTTGAAAACACAAGGCAATAAAATTTTCTTCTTCTGATGGATACAAGATAGGCAAACAAAATCATCCGGCAAGGTTTCCTAAGCAAAAACAATTGTTTCATTGGAAATCAGTTTTATTATCCTCTCAATTTTTCTAATTCACCAATTTCCACTACTGATCATGGAAATTTCTTGAAAACACATGGCAATAAAATTTTCTTCTTCTGATGGATGCAGGATAGGGAAACAGAATCATTCTGCAAGGGTTCTTTCTATAAAAATCAATTTGATCGTGCTCCCATTTTTTTTCCAACCCACCAATTTCCACTGGCGATCATGGAAATTTCTTGAAAACACAAGGCAATAAAATTTTCTTCTTCTGATGGATATAGGATAGGCAAACAAAATCATCCGGCAATGTTTCCTAAGCAACAACAATTGTTTCAATAGAAATCAATTTTATTGTCCTCTCAATTTTTCCAACCCACCAATTTCCACTACTGATCATGGAAATTTCTTGAAAACACAAGGCAATAAAATTTTCTTCTTCTGATGGATACAAGATAGGCAAACAGAATCATTCTGCAAGGATTCTTTCTATAAAAATCAATTTCCCATTTTTTCCAACCCACCAATTTCCACTACTGATCACGGAAATTATTTGAAAACACATGGCGATAAAATTTTCTTCTTCTGATGGATACAAGATAGGCAAACAAAATCATCCGTCAAGGTTTCCTGAGCAACTACAATTGTTTTAAGAGAAATCAATTTTATTGTCCTCTCAATTTTTCCAACCCACCAATTTCCACTACTGATCATGGAAATTTCTTGAAAACACATGGCAATAAAATTTTCTTCTTCTGATGGATACAAGATAGGCAAACAAAATCATCCGGCAAGGTTTCCTAAGCAAAAACAATTGTTTCAATGGAAATCAGTTTTATTATCCTCTCAATTTTTCTAATTCACCAATTTCCACTACTGATCATGGAAATTTCTTGAAAACACATGGCAATAAAATTTTCTTCTTCTGATGGATGCAGGATAGGGAAACAGAATCATTCTGCAAGGATTCTTTCTATAAAAATCAATTTGATCGTGCTCCCATTTTTTCCAACCCACCAATTTCCACTACTGATCATGGAAATTTCTTGAAAACACATGGAAATAAAATTTTCTTCTTCTGATGGATACAGGATAGGCAAACAAAATCATCCGGCAAGGTTTCGTAAACAAAAATATTTCTTTCTATAAAAATCAATGTTATCGTCCTGCCAATTTTTTTTTCCAATCCACCAATTTCCACTAATGATCATGGAAATTACTTAAAAACACATGACGATACATTTTTAAATTTTTGTTTGATGCAGTATAGTGAAACAGAATCATTCTGTAAGGTTTTCTAAGGAAAATTAATTCTGACAATAAAAATCAATTTGATAGTACTCCCAAATTTTTTCCCACCTTCCTATTTTGGGATATTGAAATAAAAAAGTGTGTGCTCACTAGCGCCGCCTTGAGGGTGATATCCAATTTAATCATTACATCATTAAATAGTCCTTGCCCCAGTAACAATTTAGGCTTTATGGTGGTTTTATAGCCACTCATGCAACCTAGATTGCACTTGTAGCGTGCTATAAAACTTCAATTGTGACGTAGATTACATTACAGTAAACGTCATTTTCCTAAATTAATAAACTTTACCTAACACGCATTGGAAGTTTTAGTCTCCCTAGCGCCGCCTGATGGGCGAATTCTGTAATTATCTATTCGCCGTCGGGTAGCACTCGACTCGCTGATGAATATTGCCGAAGACATCACACTTCTAAATAATGTTCTCGAGATTCAGAAATTGAAAAATAATTCATGCTCACTAGTGCTGCCTGGTCTATCTATTTCAATTAGTTTTGTCCATAATCGCGTAGCTCTTAACCTTCTCTAATTTTTTTCCAAGAGCACCATCTCCTCTAAGTTATTAGACGTTTGTGACATTCTAAATTCCACATTGTGCTGAAAGCTGGTACGCTCACGTTAAACTTATTCAATGATAGTTGCGTTTACGAGAGGTTAGATTTATTTACTCAATTGTATAGCACCCCTGGCGCTGCAGTTATCAATTAATTGGATATCCAATTGCTCTAAATTGTAGGTCTAAGCAAACACAAAACAACTTTACCAAATAAAGTATGGTGCTAAATGTTAACTCAGATGAAATATTCGAGCCCCAATTAGTCGAAATCCCACAAGCTAAGTGATTCCTATTAGGTGGGTACCGCACAATACGAATCCACGTAGTAGGAATCAGCGTAGTAGGAAAAAATGACATTGATCTAATTATTATTTCCTTATTTCAATGAACTTTAATATTCAATAAAGCGATAAAATATTATCAAGTGATTCATTTTCAATCGTCCTGGTCGGGACTATTGATTGATTCATAAATGAAATACGATACGGCCGTTATAAAATATACTTTCTGAAAAACTCAAATTTTCATGGTGTAATAACGCTATGGAAACAAAAAAAAGTTATTGCTTTCAGCGTGATTTTCGTGATACCTACTCTCGAATCTCAATAAAACAAAAGAAAAAGAAATATTATCAAAACAAATATATTATTTTGGTTTACAGTCTCGCAAAATGCGTCATTTAATTTTTTTTAAATCCAAGTATCAGTATGATAATTATTCCATGAGAATCTGAGGAAACTTTGCTAAGATTTCTGTAAACACGAAACAACATATGTGTTCAAAAATGTTTCAAAGCAGTCAAATCCAGTATGAAAATTAATTATAGGGATCCCAAAAATTCGTTGGTATTTGTGGAATGTCGAAAATATTTGCTTCAACTGTTATAAATTTCATCAGGTTTTCATCAATGCTGTGTGGAAATCGGTTTCTGAGAAATAAAACCAATCTTACAAAAAATTGTGACATGTGATAATTGATGGAACTTCTAAATAATTTTCAATTTGGCAAGCCTCCATTATTGTTTGGAATAAAGCCAAAGATGTTTTTAAATATGTGTTATCAATTCAACACAAAACCATTGGTTTCGAACGATCATTAGTTTCAAAATCATCAAATATCAACATGCAAATTCGACATAGAAAATGTTTTTCCATTATTTGGCGTATAAAGATAAAATAGCATCGCGGTTTGTTTCAGTCTCGTAAAATAATAAAATATCATAGATCTCCCAAGAGAATCGAAAATCATCAAGTTTCAATGGAGAAATTTATTTGAAATCATTTTCAACTATTTCTACATTCAGAATTACTCACAAACAGTTGTGCTAAAAGCTTTCGATATTTCGAGCTTTCGTAGCACGCCATCTGCATCAACCCAAGGATAACTTTTAGTACACTTGTTTTTCTTTTCGTATCTTTCCACGCTGTTTCGCGTGCGACGGTACACTACGTATCGCGAGGAAAATTGAAAAACGCTTTTATGAAGTTTTCCAAAACGAGTTTTTCTTTGTACCATCACATTCCTTGGTTTCTAACGAATCCGTACATATGCAACACTTGGGTAGTTTTGTAGGAAATATCGAAGAAACAGCAGGTTAAAAATATTGCTCCACTTTTGCGCACCTATACATACAAATTTTACTTTAGTTGTGTCTGTGCGGGTGGAAAAACTGCTTCTAGTAAAATGGAAATTTTTCAATGAAAAGCGGAAAATATGGAAAATCGGAGAAAATCACGTTCTAGAAAAATTGCTTAGCTATGTTGTATTGGAAAAATCAAAATTTTAAACACATGATTGCAAAAACTGTGTGCTTTTTCAACCGGAAAAAGCACACGGTTTTCCGAGTTGGAAAATTTTGAATTTTCCATTTCGGCCAATTCATAGTAAAAACAATTATCTAGGTCGTGATTTTTTTCTTTTTTCCATATTTTGTCATCTTCTTTGAAAATAAAATAAAAAACCGCAAAAAAACACGAAAAATGGCGGATTGCCCGACGGGGGCCTTAAATAGTCGTCTAGTACTGGGAAGGCTAGTAATTATAATTAAAAATAATACAGCTTCTTTGGTTTTCATATACTCTTTGTAGAGGAGGCAGCATAGTCTTATCCTCCTATACAAACATTTTTATGCTTACAGAGTCTGTTTGAAATTACATAATGTGCTGGTCTAAATCGCTGATACCCAAAATAAGTCTCAAGCAGCATTGATCAACGTAGACGGTTCCAGAAGCCCTACGAGAATGAAAGTCTGCTTGAACCCCACGCAATATGGGCATCATATTTCATGAAATGAAATGGCTTAAAATTGAAAGGATTAATTATGGCTAAGACTTTTTGTCTTTTGTCCCATTTTGCGAATCCCAATATTGTGTTTTATTCTTCTATTTAGGTACCAAAAGAATTAACAATGTAAAAGACATTTTCAACTTTATGTTAAACATAATATACCAAGGAATCCTAATCTTTATAAATGAGAAAGACACTATTGCACTAATAGGTGGATTAAACCAGGTTTGGTAAGTTTGCTTGTAGTTTCAATGAAAATGGTATTGCTCATATCATCAAATAATGATTTTTTCAAAGGTTCGTTTAAATACAAAATTGACTTTTCGACTATACTATAAATAGAAATATTTTTTAATGAGCGTGGTTGTATGAAATGCTTAATGATACAACACACGACATTTGCAAGTGAAAATCGCATTGTGTACAATTTAATAACTTTTCAATTTAAACCTAATTTTGGTAAACATTGTCAAATCAAATGCACATGTCTCTAGAATCGTCATTAAACATTACTGAGCACCTAATTAATCATTACATCCGTTGTAGTTTATCAAGGCACCAATAGCTAGAGAAGCTGCAAATTTTAAGGATTTTTTTTGCTCAGTCTTCTAGAAAATTACTTCTGCAACTTTTTATAACAGCTTTTTCGAACCTATCTATTAGATTCAAGCGTTGAGGAAATACAAGTCGAAGCTTTTCCGTCAACTGTTTGCCGTTTTTTAATTCGAAACGCTTCTACGAGGTATTAAACCAAGCAGCGTAGCGCATAATGCTACGTATTCCTGCGTGGTCCAGTTTGTTCCTCCTTTTAAAGCTCCTATTGTACTCCAATTGTAATATGTATCAGCATTTGGCATATCCGGACATGTTCAGGATAGTGATGCAGAAGTGCCTAAATGAAGGCAACTTTCCCGAAATGTGGAAGGTCCAGAAGCTGGTGTTGCTGCCGAAGCCAGAGAAGCCACCTGGCGACCCAACCTCGTACAGGCCCATATACCTGCTGGATACACTCGGAAAACTCCTGGAAAGGATCATTCTTAACAGGTTGACGAAATTCACGGAAGGTGAGCGCGGACTGTCCAAGATGCAGTTCGGTTTCCGCAAAGGAGCATCGACAGTGGATGCAATTCGGATAGTGCTCGAGAGTGCTGAGAAGTCATCTAAACAGAAGCGAAGAGGAGGTCGATACTGCGCTGTGGTCACGATAGATGTGAAGAACGCGTTCAACAGTGACAGCTGGGAAGCCATCGCTGCAGCGCTGCATTTTTACTGCTCACTAAAAAAACATACATGCATACATACATACATACATACATACATACATACACACATACATACACAACTCCGCTAGCGAATGACGGATCTCAATTGTGGCATGTCTGTACTAATATACGTACATGGAACTATTGAGAACCAGAGCTACAGGTCCAAAGCCCTGGTAAAGGAGGATGGTTGTGATGATCTGGGCCGAGGTCACCACGTAAAGCAAGGTAGGTCATAACCCCAATTCCGAGGCGTGAAGCGACCCGTGCCGAGGGATGAATGATCGAGGGGGTGAAAAAGATGCTCGATCGTTAACGGAGCCTGTAGGGTACCTGGGCAACCCCCACAGTATTACCCTTATTACCCTTACCACGTTAATGCGGAGCTCTGGCATGGCGGACATTTATCCTCGCGCTACTCGTGGGTACAAACATGGAGAACAATAACAAAAACAATAAACAGTCGGAGGTGCCAAACCCTTGGAGCGATGAGTGCTGCATCTGAAAGCACCAGTGACCCCCCAGCAGCGGTAGGAAATAGCCCTACCAACGCACCGGACGGGCCACTATCTGCGATGCACAAAGTGGTGGAACAGCTCGATTCAATAATCGAGTACACTAGCGCAAAGCAAAACATAAGCAAGGAGTTAAAACAGAGTCTCCTGGAACTCCGAAAAACTGTTCGTGTCCCAAGACAGAAACAGCAGGCTTATGCCAAGAGGGTGGAATGTCGGGAGAAGTCCGAAAGAGAAACCCAGACAGTGTCCTCCAAGAGGGAGGGAAAAGAGAAGGTCGATACGGGCACTCAGACAGTGGCCTTCACCTTCTATGGAGCAACCACGTCGCTCGAAGCGGCGGCCGAGTTCCCCTCAAAGGGAAAAGGCAAGGGCAAGGGCAATCGCAAGATGGCGTCGAACGCGAAGCGCCCTACGAAGTCGCCAGGCGAGGGTGCAAAAACCGACACCACTCGGCGTGCAACCGTTAAGGCCAAACGCCGTCTGGCCGAGGTAAGCGAGGGCGAGAGTGACCTCGCTGAGCAGAGCGTTGGTATCAGCAACCCGGGGCAACCGGGGCAGGGGGGCGTAAACCCCTGGACGCTGGTCACCAAGAAGAAGCCGGCACCGACACCGGAGGTACCGCGGCCCGCGCAGAAGGCCAAGGACAGAGGAGTGGCCTTGTGGTTAAAAACCGACAAATACGCCAATGTCCTAAAGTCGATTAAGGCGGCCGAAAGCCTTTCGGCCCTTGGGCAAGATGTGCGTAGCGTGAGACGCACCAACACGGGAGAAATGCTTCTGGTGCTGAAGCGAGGCGCACAATCTAGTGCGGTATACAAGGCCTTGGCCCAAGAGGTCCTTGGTGAGTGCGCCCAAGTCAGGTCGCTAGGGGCGGAAATAACTCTCCAGTGCAAGCATCTGGACAAGTTCACGACCGCAGAAGATGTCTTCGCAGCCGTTAAGGAAAAATGCGACGTCACAATCGAGCGGGCCTTTGTGCGATTTAGAGATGGACCCTCTGGCACTCAAGTAGCCTACCTCAGGCTACTGAAGGCGGATGCCAAAAAAGTAACCGAGAAAGGGACGCTGAAGATCGGCTGGTCAGTATGACCTATTAGCATACCCCAGCCGCCTTCAGTGGATAGGTGCTATCGGTGCCTTGAGTCCGGCCACAAATCCTACGAGTGCAAGGGCATAGGTAGGAGCAAACTATGTCGTCGCTGCGGCGAGGAGGGACATAAAGAGCGGGGTTGCACTAAGGCACACAAGTGCCTTATCTGCACCGCTAAGAAGCAAGCCAATAAACATGCTATGGGCGGACCTTCGTGTCCCTTCGGTGAGGTAAATAAGAAGAAGCCGTGAACGTCACACAGTTAAATCTTAACCATTGTGCAGCAGCCCAACAGCTGCTGTGGCAGTCGGTCTCGGAGTCGAGGACAGATGTCGCTCTCTTATCAGACCCGTACCGCATCCCTGTCGGCAACGGCAATTGGGTGTCGGACGGGTCTGGAATGGTGGCAATCTGTACAACGGGACGGTTCCCGGTTCAAGAGGTAATACACTCCTCCGCCGAGGGTGTGGCGATTGCCAAGATCAATGGTGTGTTCTATTGTAGCTGCTACGTCCCACCAAGTTGGCCAATAGAACAGTTCAACCAGATGATCGACAGGCTCTCGTCGGACCTTTTGGGCCGAAAACCGGTAGTCATAGCGGGAGACTTTAACGCTTGGGCAGTGGAGTGGGGCAGCCGCTGTACAAATAGCAGGGGTCAAGCGCTAATGGAGGCGCTTGCGAAACTCGATACTGTGCTAGCTAATAATGGCTCCGCTAGTACATTCCGTAGAAACGGAGTGGAGGCGTGGATTGACGTAACATTTGCCAGCCCGAGTCTGGTTCCAGGCATGGAATGGAGGGTAGACGAAGGCTACACCCATAGCGATCACTTAGCAATCCACTTTAGGATCAACTATGGTGTGCAGCATCCGAGGGCGGGAGATCCCTGTCAGGTACGCGGGTGGAAGTTCAATCACTTCGACAGCGAAGCTTTTACCGCGGCCCTGGGACTGGAGGCCAACACCGACAGTCTAAGCGGGGATGCGCTGGTAGCTGTTCCATCACGCGCGTGCGACGCCACTATGCCGAGAAAAACACTGCCAAGAAACGGCAGATGCCCGGTATACTGGTGGAGTGCCGAGATTGCAGCTCTACGGTCAGCCTGCCTCAGAGCTAGAGGTAGGATGCAAAGAGCTCGCACCGAGGATGCAAGAGAGAACCGCCGTGAAGTGTTTCGAGCTGCGAAATTGGCCCTTAACAAGGCCATTAAAAGCAGCAAGAGAGCGTGTTTCGACAACCTGTGTGAGAGTGCCAACGCGAATCCGTGGGGTGACGCCTACAGGATTGTGATGGCCAAGACCAAAGGAGGCTCCTCACCCCCAGAACGGTCTCCGGACCGGTTGGCAACGTTTATCGAAGTACTCTTCCCGTCTCGAGCCACAAGCCCCTGGCCACTTGCACTACGAGACAACGCGGGCACGGCCGAAATGGTGGCTCCAGTGACGAATGAAGAACTACTCGCAGTGGCTAAATCCCTAGCAATGAACAAAGCTCCATGGCCGGATGGAGTTCCAAACAACGCACTCAAGGCAGCGATCATAGCGAACCCGAACATGTTCAGGCTAGCTATGCAGAGATGCCTTGACGAGTGCCGTTTCCCCGATAGATGGTAAAGGCAGAAATTGGTGCTGTTGCCGAAGTCCGGGAAGTCGCCAGGCGACCCATCGGCGTACAGTCCAATCTGTCTGATCGACACAACTAGCAAACTGCTTGAGAGGATCATCCTCAACAGGCTAATCCCGTACGCGGAAGGTACGGACGGTCTGTCAAGCAACCAGTTTGGCTTTCGGAAGGGTAAGTCCACAGTGGACGCTCTCAACTCTGTGATAAATACTGCCGAGATAGCGATCCAACGGAAAAGGCGAGGTATTCGATACTGCGCGTTAGTGACACTTGACGTGAAGAACGCATTCAACAGCGCAAGCTGGGATGCCATCGCGCTCTCGTTACACCGGCTTAGCCTACCGGTGGGTCTGTACCGGATCCTGGAAAGTTACTTCCAAAACCGCGTACTGATATACGAGACCGATGCCGGTCAGAAAAGGGTTCCGATTACCGCCGGAGTCCCGCAGGGCTCGATCCTAGGCCCGGTGCTATGGAACCTCATGTATGATGGGGTTCTGAGACTGAAGTTTTCTCCTGGGGTCAAGATCGTCGGCTTTGCTGACGACGTAACCTTGGAGGTCTACGGTGAGTCAATTCCTGAGGTAGAACTAACTGCAGAACACGCGATCAGCACGGTGGAGGAATGGATGAGCGCGAGAGGCCTGAAGCTCGCTCATCATAAGACGGAGGTAGTTATCGTCAACAACCGCAAGTCGGCACAACATGCAGTTATCTATGTGGGAGAAGTCGCGATCACTTCACAGTGAAGTCTGAAGTCTCTCGGAGTCATTATAGACGACAAGCTGACCTTCGGCAGCCATGTCGACTATACATGCAAGAGAGCGTCGACTGTTGTTGCGGCTCTATCGAGAATGATGTCCAACAGCTCAAAGGTGTGCGCCAGTAGACGTAGGTTACTGGCAGGCGTTGCCGTATCTATCCTCAGGTACGGCGGCTCGTCATGGTCAAGAGCACTGAAGGTAACCAGTTACCTACAGAAACTGGAGAGCACCTACCGCGTGATGTGCCTCAGAGTGATATCTGCCTACCGCACGGTATCACACGATGCATCCTGCGTGATAGCGAGCATGATGCCAGTCGGGCTGGTCATTCGGGAAGATGAGGAGTGCTTCGAGCTACGTGGAAATAGGGGAGCCCGCGAGCGCACCAGGGTGACCTCGGTCGCCAGATGGCAGCGTGAGTGGGACAACTCCTCGAAAGGTAGGTGGACCCACCGGCTGATACCTAGCATATCGAGCTGGGTGGGAAGACCCCATGGGGAAGTTCACTTCCACCTGACACAATTCCTGTCAAGCCATGGTTGTTTCCGACAGTACCTCCACAGGTTCGGGCACGCGGAGGTCCCAGTCTGCCCGGACTGCCCAGGTGTAGACGAAACTGCCGAACACATACTGTTCGTATGTCATCTATTCGACGTCGAAAGAAGAGCAATGCTTGACATCTGTAGCTGGGACACAACCCCTGATACCCTTATTCAGCGGATGTGTCAATCGGTGGAGAAGTGGAACGCAGTCTCGGCTACTACCATCCAGATTGCCAGTAGGCTACAGGTAATCTGGCGAACCGAGCAACAGACGACGGGCACGGCTAACTAGTGATTGGTTGGCTGGAGCGAAAAAGGTCAAGCGCAAAAAAAAGGGAGTGAATGGTCTGTTCATGCCGAGGCAGGTTTGGCGCAGCGACTGGCAACCGCATAAGGGGTAAACCCAGCCAACCCGAAGCAAAAGCAGAAGAGTGAGTGTATAGGCGTATAAGTGGACTGCCTCATGCCAAGACGGGAGGGTCGTAGCGTAGTATGTTGGAACTAAGCTATCGATGCCTCATGGCGTGGCAGAGGAGTGAAAGGGTGAGCATCCAAGTCAGTCTCACACGGCATGTTAAGGGTGAGCACAAAAGTCAGCCTCACATGGTATGGTAGAGGCCAGCACAAAACTAAGCCTAGCAAGGAATGAAAAGGGTGAGCACACAAGTCTGCCTCGCATGGTATGTCAGAAGTGGGGCCTATAAAAAATGTCCCACATGGGATGCCAGGGGGAGTGACAGAGGTACAATAGAGTGGCACGATCGAGAGTGAATCAGGTGATAGGGTGAGCACCTAAGTCAGCCTCACATGGTATGGGTGGGGCGAGCACAAAAGTAAGCCTAGCAAGGAATGAGTAAGGTGAGCACACAAGTCAGCCTCGCAAGGAATGAAAAAGGTGAGCACAAAAGTCAGCCTCATGTGGGAGTGTTTGAGAGTGAATCAAAGTGCGATTGAGAGAGCACCCAAGTAAGCCTCATACAGGATGTATGAACGCGTGAGTGAGAGTGAATGAGTACATTTAGTACAGCCATCCCCCCAGAAGTAATACCGAGAGGAAATTACTTCTGCAACTTTTTATAACAGCTTTTTCGAACCTATCTATTAGATTCAAGCGTTGAGGAAATACAAGTCGAAGCTTTTCCGTCAACTGTTTGCCGTTTTTTAATTCGAAACGCTTCTACGAGGTATTAAACCAAGCAGCGTAGCGCATAATGCTACGTATTCCTGCGTGGTCCAGTTTGTTCCTCCTTTTAAAGCTCCTATTGTACTCCAATTGTAATATGTATCAGCATTTGGCATATCCGGACATGTTCAGGATAGTGATGCAGAAGTGCCTAAATGAAGGCAACTTTCCCGAAATGTGGAAGGTCCAGAAGCTGGTGTTGCTGCCGAAGCCAGAGAAGCCACCTGGCGACCCAACCTCGTACAGGCCCATATGCCTGCTGGATACACTCGGAAAACTCCTGGAAAGGATCATTCTTAACAGGTTGACGAAATTCACGGAAGGTGAGCGCGGACTGTCCAAGATGCAGTTCGGTTTCCGCAAAGGAGCATCGACAGTGGATGCAATTCGGATAGTGCTCGAGAGTGCTGAGAAGTCATCTAAACAGAAGCGAAGAGGAGGTCGATACTGCGCTGTGGTCACGATAGATGTGAAGAACGCGTTCAACAGTGACAGCTGGGAAGCCATCGCTGCAGCGCTGCATTTTTACTGCTCACTAAAAAAACATACATGCATACATACATACATACATACATACATACATACACACATACATACACAACTCCGCTAGCGAATGACGGATCTCAATTGTGGCATGTCTGTACTAATATACGTACATGGAACTATTGAGAACCAGAGCTACAGGTCCAAAGCCCTGGTAAAGGAGGATGGTTGTGATGATCTGGGCCGAGGTCACCACGTAAAGCAAGGTAGGTCATAACCCCAATTCCGAGGCGTGAAGCGACCCGTGCCGAGGGATGAATGATCGAGGGGGTGAAAAAGATGCTCGATCGTTAACGGAGCCTGTAGGGTACCTGGGCAACCCCCACAGTATTACCCTTATTACCCTTACCACGTTAATGCGGAGCTCTGGCATGGCGGACATTTATCCTCGCGCTACTCGTGGGTACAAACATGGAGAACAATAACAAAAACAATAAACAGTCGGAGGTGCCAAACCCTTGGAGCGATGAGTGCTGCATCTGAAAGCACCAGTGACCCCCCAGCAGCGGTAGGAAATAGCCCTACCAACGCACCGGACGGGCCACTATCTGCGATGCACAAAGTGGTGGAACAGCTCGATTCAATAATCGAGTACACTAGCGCAAAGCAAAACATAAGCAAGGAGTTAAAACAGAGTCTCCTGGAACTCCGAAAAACTGTTCGTGTCCCAAGACAGAAACAGCAGGCTTATGCCAAGAGGGTGGAATGTCGGGAGAAGTCCGAAAGAGAAACCCAGACAGTGTCCTCCAAGAGGGAGGGAAAAGAGAAGGTCGATACGGGCACTCAGACAGTGGCCTTCACCTTCTATGGAGCAACCACGTCGCTCGAAGCGGCGGCCGAGTTCCCCTCAAAGGGAAAAGGCAAGGGCAAGGGCAATCGCAAGATGGCGTCGAACGCGAAGCGCCCTACGAAGTCGCCAGGCGAGGGTGCAAAAACCGACACCACTCGGCGTGCAACCGTTAAGGCCAAACGCCGTCTGGCCGAGGTAAGCGAGGGCGAGAGTGACCTCGCTGAGCAGAGCGTTGGTATCAGCAACCCGGGGCAACCGGGGCAGGGGGGCGTAAACCCCTGGACGCTGGTCACCAAGAAGAAGCCGGCACCGACACCGGAGGTACCGCGGCCCGCGCAGAAGGCCAAGGACAGAGGAGTGGCCTTGTGGTTAAAAACCGACAAGGACAAATACGCCAATGTCCTAAAGTCGATTAAGGCGGCCGAAAGCCTTTCGGCCCTTGGGCAAGATGTGCGTAGCGTGAGACGCACCAACACGGGAGAAATGCTTCTGGTGCTGAAGCGAGGCGCACAATCTAGTGCGGTATACAAGGCCTTGGCCCAAGAGGTCCTTGGTGAGTGCGCCCAAGTCAGGTCGCTAGGGGCGGAAATAACTCTCCAGTGCAAGCATCTGGACGAGTTCACGACCGCAGAAGATGTCTTCGCAGCCGTTAAGGAAAAATGCGACGTCACAATCGAGCGGGCCTTTGTGCGATTTAGAGATGGACCCTCTGGCACTCAAGTAGCCTACCTCAGGCTACTGAAGGCGGATGCCAAAAAAGTAACCGAGAAAGGGACGCTGAAGATCGGCTGGTCAGTATGACCTATTAGCATACCCCAGCCGCCTTCAGTGGATAGGTGCTATCGGTGCCTTGAGTCCGGCCACAAATCCTACGAGTGCAAGGGCATAGGTAGGAGCAAACTATGTCGTCGCTGCGGCGAGGAGGGACATAAAGAGCGGGGTTGCACTAAGGCACACAAGTGCCTTATCTGCACCGCTAAGAAGCAAGCCAATAAACATGCTATGGGCGGACCTTCGTGTCCCTTCGGTGAGGTAAATAAGAAGAAGCCGTGAACGTCACACAGTTAAATCTTAACCATTGTGCAGCAGCCCAACAGCTGCTGTGGCAGTCGGTCTCGGAGTCGAGGACAGATGTCGCTCTCTTATCAGACCCGTACCGCATCCCTGTCGGCAACGGCAATTGGGTGTCGGACGGGTCTGGAATGGAGGCAATCTGTACAACGGGACGGTTCCCGGTTCAAGAGGTAATACACTCCTCCGCCGAGGGTGTGGCGATTGCCAAGATCAATGGTGTGTTCTATTGTAGCTGCTACGTCCCACCAAGGTGGCCAATAGAACAGTTCAACCAGATGATCGACAGGCTCTCGTCGGACCTTTTGGGCCGGAAACCGGTAGTCATAGCGGGAGACTTTAACGCTTGGGCAGTGGAGTGGGGCAGCCGCTGTACAAATAGCAGGGGTCAAGCGCTAATGGAGGCGCTTGCGAAACTCGATACTGTGCTAGCTAATAATGGCTCCGCTAGTACATTCCGTAGAAACGGAGTGGAGGCGTGGATTGACGTAACATTTGCCAGCCCGAGTCTGGTTCCAGGCATGGAATGGAGGGTAGACGAAGGCTACACCCATAGCGATCACTTAGCAATCCACTTTAGGATCAACTATGGTGTGCAGCATACGAGGGCGGGAGATCCCTGTCAGGTACGCGGGTGGAAGTTCAATCACTTCGACAGCGAAGCTTTTACCGCGGCCCTGGGACTGGAGGCCAACACCGACAGTCTAAGCGGGGATGCGCTGGTAGCTGTTCCATCACGCGCGTGCGACGCCACTATGCCGAGAAAAACACTGCCAAGAAACGGCAGATGCCCGGTATACTGGTGGAGTGCCGAGATTGCAGCTCTACGGTCAGCCTGCCTCAGAGCTAGAGGTAGGATGCAAAGAGCTCGCACCGAGGATGCAAGAGAGAACCGCCGTGAAGTGTTTCGAGCTGCGAAATTGGCCCTTAACAAGGCCATTAAAAGCAGCAAGAGAGCGTGTTTCGACAACCTGTGTGAGAGTGCCAACGCGAATCCGTGGGGTGACGCCTACAGGATTGTGATGGCCAAGACCAAAGGAGGCTCCTCACCCCCAGAACGGTCTCCGGACCGGTTGGCAACGTTTATCGAAGTACTCTTCCCGTCTCGAGCCACAAGCCCCTGGCCACTTGCACTACGAGACAACGCGGGCACGGCCGAAATGGTGGCTCCAGTGACGAATGAAGAACTACTCGCAGTGGCTAAATCCCTAGCAATGAACAAAGCTCCATGGCCGGATGGAGTTCCAAACAACGCACTCAAGGCAGCGATCATAGCGAACCCGAACATGTTCAGGCTAGCTATGCAGAGATGCCTTGACGAGTGCCGTTTCCCCGATAGATGGTAAAGGCAGAAATTGGTGCTGTTGCCGAAGTCCGGGAAGTCGCCAGGCGACCCATCGGCGTACAGTCCAATCTGTCTGATCGACACAACTAGCAAACTGCTTGAGAGGATCATCCTCAACAGGCTAATCCCGTACGCGGAAGGTACGGACGGTCTGTCAAGCAACCAGTTTGGCTTTCGGAAGGGTAAGTCCACAGTGGACGCTCTCAACTCTGTGATAAATACTGCCGAGATAGCGATCCAACGGAAAAGGCGAGGTATTCGATACTGCGCGTTAGTGACACTTGACGTGAAGAACGCATTCAACAGCGCAAGCTGGGATGCCATCGCGCTCTCGTTACACCGGCTTAGCCTACCGGTGGGTCTGTACCGGATCCTGGAAAGTTACTTCCAAAACCGCGTACTGATATACGAGACCGATGCCGGTCAGAAAAGGGTTCCGATTACCGCCGGAGTCCCGCAGGGCTCGATCCTAGGCCCGGTGCTATGGAACCTCATGTATGATGGGGTTCTGAGACTGAAGTTTTCTCCTGGGGTCAAGATCGTCGGCTTTGCTGACGACGTAACCTTGGAGGTCTACGGTGAGTCAATTCCTGAGGTAGAACTAACTGCAGAACACGCGATCAGCACGGTGGAGGAATGGATGAGCGCGAGAGGCCTGGAGCTCGCTCATCATAAGACGGAGGTAGTTATCGTCAACAACCGCAAGTCGGCACAACATGCAGTTATCTATGTGGGAGAAGTCGCGATCACTTCACAGTGAAGTCTGAAGTCTCTCGGAGTCATTATAGACGACAAGCTGACCTTCGGCAGCCATGTCGACTATACATGCAAGAGAGCGTCGACTGTTGTTGCGGCTCTATCGAGAATGATGTCCAACAGCTCAAAGGTGTGCGCCAGTAGACGTAGGTTACTGGCAGGCGTTGCCGTATCTATCCTCAGGTACGGCGGCTCGTCATGGTCAAGAGCACTGAAGGTAACCAGTTACCTACAGAAACTGGAGAGCACCTACCGCGTGATGTGCCTCAGAGTGATATCTGCCTACCGCACGGTATCACACGATGCATCCTGCGTGATAGCGAGCATGATGCCAGTCGGGCTGATCATTCGGGAAGATGAGGAGTGCTTCGAGCTACGTGGAAATAGGGGAGCCCGCGAGCGCACCAGGGTGACCTCGGTCGCCAGATGGCAGCGTGAGTGGGACAACTCCTCGAAAGGTAGGTGGACCCACCGGCTGATACCTAGCATATCGAGCTGGGTGGGAAGACCCCATGGGGAAGTTCACTTCCACCTGACACAATTCCTGTCAAGCCATGGTTGTTTCCGACAGTACCTCCACAGGTTCGGGCACGCGGAGGTCCCAGTCTGCCCGGACTGCCCAGGTGTAGACGAAACTGCCGAACACATACTGTTCGTATGTCATCTATTCGACGTCGAAAGAAGAGCAATGCTTGACATCTGTAGCTGGGACACAACCCCTGATACCCTTATTCAGCGGATGTGTCAATCGGTGGAGAAGTGGAACGCAGTCTCGGCTACTACCATCCAGATTGCCAGTAGGCTACAGGTAATCTGGCGAACCGAGCAACAGACGACGGGCACGGCTAACTAGTGATTGGTTGGCTGGAGCGAAAAAGGTCAAGCGCAAAAAAAAGGGAGTGAATGGTCTGTTCATGCCGAGGCAGGTTTGGCGCAGCGACTGGCAACCGCATAAGGGGTAAACCCAGCCAACCCGAAGCAAAAGCAGAAGAGTGAGTGTATAGGCGTATAAGTGGACTGCCTCATACCAAGACGGGAGGGTCGTAGCGTAGTATGTTGGAACTAAGCTATCGATGCCTCATGGCGTGGCAGAGGAGTGAAAGGGTGAGCATCCAAGTCAGTCTCACACGGCATGTTAAGGGTGAGCACAAAAGTCAGCCTCACATGGTATGGTAGAGGCCAGCACAAAACTAAGCCTAGCAAGGAATGAAAAGGGTGAGCACACAAGTCAGCCTCGCATGGTATGTCAGAAGTGGGGCCTATAAAAAATGTCCCACATGGGATGCCAGGGGGAGTGACAGAGGTACAATAGAGTGGCACGATCGAGAGTGAATCAGGTGATAGGGTGAGCACCTAAGTCAGCCTCACATGGTATGGGTGGGGCGAGCACAAAAGTAAGCCTAGCAAGGAATGAGTAAGGTGAGCACACAAGTCAGCCTCGCAAGGAATGAAAAAGGTGAGCACAAAAGTCAGCCTCATGTGGGAGTGTTTGAGAGTGAATCAAAGTGCGATTGAGAGAGCACCCAAGTAAGCCTCATACAGGATGTATGAACGCGTGAGTGAGAGTGAATGAGTACATTTAGTACAGCCATCCCCCCAGAAGTAATACCGAGAGGTAGTTCCTGGGGAGAATGATGGCGGAGCCCAATGGAGTTTAGTCGATATTAGTGGCAGCGTCACCATTCGAGCCCGACACGCCCCCAGTGCACCCCGTGTGGTAGATTGGACCCTACCAATAGCACGTGTACTGGGCTAGGCTACAGGTCTAAAGCCCTGGTAAAGGAGGATGGTTGTGATGATCTGGGCCGCGGGCACCACGTAAAGTAAGATAGGTCATAACCCCAATTCCAAGGCGTGAAGCGACCCGTGCCGAGGGATGAGTGATCGAAGTGGGTGAAGAAGATGCTCGATCGTTAACGGAGCCTGTGGCGTACCTGGGCAACCCCCACAGTAAGCGTCCCTTACCACGTTACTGCGGAGCTCTGGCGTGGCGGACATTTATTCTCGCGCAACTCGTGGGTATCAACATGGAAATGAACAAAAACAATAAACAAACGGAGGTGCCAAACCCCTTTGCTAGAGGTGGTTTGGCGAGGTCTCCCCCCGTGGGGAGAGTAGTGGAGCGACGAGTGCTGCATCTGATAGCACCAGTGACCCCTCAGCAGTGGTAGAAAATAGCCCTACCAACGCACTGGACGGGCCACTATCCGCGATGCGCAAAGTGGTGGAGCAGCTCGATTCAATAATCGAGTGCACTAGCGCAAAGCAAAATATAAGCAAGGAGCTGAAGCAGAGCCTCCCGGTGCTCCGGAAAGCTGTTCGTGTCGCAAGACAGGAACAGCAGGCTTACGCCAAGAGGATGGAATGTCGGGAGAAGTCCGACAGAGAAACCCAGACAGTGGCCTCCAAGAGGGAGGGAAGAGAGGAAGTCGGCATAGGTACCCAGACAGTGGCGTTCGCCTTCTAGGAGCGGGGTTGCACTAAGGCGCACAAGTGCCTTATCTGCACCGCTAAGAAGCAAGCCCATAAACATGCTATGGGCGGACCTTCGTGTTCCTTCGGTGAGGCAAATAAGAAGAAGCCGTGAACGTCATACAGCTGAATCTTAACCATTGTGCAGCAGCCCAATAGCTGCTGTGGCAGTCGGTCTCGGAGTCGAGGACAGATGTCGCCCTCCTATCAGACCCGTACAACATCCCTGCCGGCAACGGCAATTGGGTGTCGGACGGGTCTGGAATGGTGGCAATCTGTACAACGGGACGGTTCCCGGTTCAAGAGGTAATACACTCCTCCGCCGAGGATGTTGCGATTGACAAGATCAATGGTGTGTTCTATTGCAGCTGCTACGCTCCACTAAGGTGGCCAATAGAAGAGTTCAACCAGATGATCGTCAGGCCTTGTATCCCGTCAGGCTAACAATTTAGCACTGGGTGGAAATATACCATTTATTGGGTATACACTCCTTAGAGTGTATTTGTTTGCATGTGTAATTATGCGCACCGCTGTTCGGTACCGTTCACTTTTTCTTGTAAATTTTGCTCATTTACGCGTATGTGAACGGTTTTGTTCGTGCAGCTATATTCAGGCCTTGTATCCCGTCAGGCTAACAATTTAGCACTGGGTGGAAATATACCATTTATTGGGTATACACTCCTTAGAGTGTATTTGTTTGCATGTGTAATTATGCGCACCGCTGTTCGGTACCGTTCACTTTTTCTTGTAAATTTTGCTCATTTACGCGTATGTGAACGGTTTTGTTCGTGCAGCTAGGATATATAATTTTTGCTAAACATTTGTCAATAACTAACATAGGGCTTAGGTAGGTTACCGCGCTCCTCGTGCTGTTGTATTGGTTGCTGTTTATGCTGCAAAGGAGTTGACAGTTATGCGGCGGTGCGGTTTTGTGGTGATGGTGTTTGTTTTGGTCGAGTGCGGAAGGCGGCCATCGTGAAAAGACAGAAAGTGACGAACCACGGCAGTGAACAGACGCCCAGAATAATTCATCCTTTTTCGGGACAGTTTCCCGCCACGATAGCCAGTGTAGCGAAGTGCGCGAGTGCGACGGTAAAATAACCCGTCGAGATTGCCGGCCTGTGGTTCGGGCACAGTAAAACTTACGGTGTCGGTTCGCCAACAGGGGTAAGCTAACAGTGTAGGAGTCTATTCGCTTCCCCGGCTAAACAATAAGAAACCGTGACATCTACGTTCTCGCTATAGAGGATAAGTCGAACGAGCCTAGCTCTCCTCAATAGCTAATAGCCAAGGAGAACGAAGCAGGGCGGACAAAGGCTCCCACTGTGAAGTACACTGCGGTGACTTCCGGGATCGTTTACGGCGAGTAAACGGTCCGGCGATTTATCGCCAACGTCGCTAGAGAGGTTCCAACAAAGGAGCCAAGCTCACCTCCCTAGCTAAACGCCAAGGACTGCTGCCGGAGTAGCCAACGGAAAACGGGAGAACTCGGCCGTTGTAGTCCCGGCCGGTCGGATGAAACTGTCGCCTTCCTGCCAGCATCAGCAGTATCGGTTCAGTTGTGACCACGAACAGCCACAAGGGAGCGTAGGTGAATAAAATCGGTAAATTTAGTAATTTTTTTGTTTACTTTTTTTCTTGTGAAACGAAAATCCGAAGCACCTAAACCGCCCTGAAAAGAAGGGTTCGCCGGGCAAACAAGAACCCGAGTAGTGGGCAAACCGCCACTTACATTTGGCGCACAGCGCAAAACACACTGGAAAAAATATTTTCCTATTTTGGAAAATATTTTTTTTTTCCGGAGTGTGGGGTGCTTCTACTAAAATTGAGGATTTTCGTAGAAAAGTGGTGAGGTTTCTTCTGCAATATTTTTCCGCGGTCGTAATATTTATTTATTTACATTTTTTGGTATATTTATTTGATTTTTTGTATTTTCCTTTTATGTCCGAATTTGTGGATTGCGTTGTTTGTGTTTGGTCTGCCGGACGAGTAGTTTGAAGGTTTTTGTCATTTATTCGGTTGCAGTGGCCAATCGCCTTGTATTCTCAATCCGGTTTGAGACATTTTTGGAGCAGCTTGATTTCCTGAAATTTTAAGGGAATCGTTAGTGGGCGAAAAATCAGAAATAATACCGTGTCAGTACGTACATGCTTTGTGTCTTGTTGATTTCTTCCAATATAGCGCAAGTTATGATGGCGTTGGAGAAATTCAACCAAGCGTGTGTGTTCATGCGCGTCGATCATTTGCATTTCGATGAGCTGGATTTTGAGTTGCTATCTCGAAGCATTGTTATCTCTCCTGATTCGGATCTTTCGGGTGTCCAGCGGCAGCGGCGTCTTCGGGGAATTTTGTCGCATGAGCAGTCGTCTCGGAGGGAATTAGTTCGCAATTTCCGGGGTGACGTGGGTGAAGAAAAGGAGATCTACCTTGGTAAATTACTAACAATCAAGGAAGATCTCCAATACCGGTGCCCAAACAAGGAGATTTACCGTACACGGTTGCTTCATTTGGGGTCTAGGCTAGGGGCTAGGGGAGGTCAACCAGGAAATTTCAGGGTTGCTGGAGGAAGTTCTAGCAGTTTATGCCAGTCATTTTAATGACGAACAGGCAGTACTTCCTCCCGACAACCAAGAAGGGGAGGATGGAGAGATTTTGGGAGATTTGCTGAGCACAGACGTAACTGCAATTCCACAGGGATCCAATCCTTCCGATAACCAAGGATTTCTTTCCAAACAGCTCGTAGGAGACGACCTCTTACGTGTCTTGTGCGAGATGAGGGCCGAGATTCGACAATTACGACAGCAATCTCGATAATAGAGCCCTAGCGTCTCGGGGGTCTGATGCTTTTTCAAAAGCTACTGAAACGCTAATGGGCGGGATTGCTTCACTGACAACAATTTCGTCAGTTTTAAGAAAGACGGTTCAAGAAGTTGTCTCACTTTGTGAATCCGTCAGTGAGCTTCGGGCACTAGTGCATCAGAAGGAAAGTGCTCCCGAGATGAAACCCGCAACGCGTCGCTGATTGGAAAATTCGGAAGTATGCTGGAACTGATGAAGGAACTGGACTAAATGAATTCTTGGACACCGTAGTGAGTTACGCTGCGTGTGAACAAATGTGCGAAGATGAACTTTTCAATTCTGTGATGCATTTGTTCACTGGCAATGCTTTGACCTGGTATCAGGCTATGCGTGCGCAAAACCGGTTGTTTAACTGGAACCATCTTGTATGCGAGCTCAAGATAAATTTCGTATATCCTGAACTTGATGCTACGCTCAAGATGAAGGCTCTCCAGCGCCGGCAGTTGCGTAACGAATCTTTCCAGGAATATTTCCTGGAATTGGAGAAAATATTTCGTGCTATGACGGTTCCAATGGCACCGAGCGAAAAACTCGACGTGCTCAAGCGGAACCTGAAAGCCGACTATAAACAAATGCTTATCCTCAGGCCAGTGAACACACTCTCAGAATTGATGAGTCTTGGTAAATCGATCGACGCCTCCAAGACGCCGATTTATCAGAAAGTTTTCGGTTCTTCTCGGGAAGTTGCTGCTTATTCTGATAATCCACCACAAAACAAACAAAAACAAAATAATCAAAACCAAAAGGGAGGTGGACAGAATAACGGCAACGCAAAATCCAAAACGTTTTGGAACAAGAATGCCAAACCGGCAGGTCTTGATTCAAGCAAGCCTCTTGACAACCAGAAAAAAAAACAGCAAGGGAATCAGGACGGCAAGAATCTCGAAGGAAACAATCAAAAACCGATCGAACCACCGCAGAAACCTATGATGTGTCTAGAATATTTGGTGGAAAAGCATCGTCCTCCAGTGCTCGGCGTCTGCTACAATTGTGGAGACAAAGGACACGAATATGAGGAATGCCGGAAACCAAGGCGGGTCTTCTGCATATTGTGCGGATTTAAAGGTTTTGATGTTTCTCGTTGCCTTTACTGCCTAAAAGTCGGGATCAGAACCAACTGAAGTTGCAGTTGGCAGTAAAATAGCGCTCCAAACAACAACTCATTATTAATCCCCAGATTTACGACAGTTTTCGACCGGCTCGTGATGAGGACTATGATAATTCGTTGTCTGTCGAAACCATCGTCCTTGACGACCCGTTCGATAACCGTCCATTTGCAATTGTCGCAGTGTATGGCAAATCCTTCAAAGCCTTGCTCGACAGTGGTAGTAACGCCACAATTATAACTAAAAAGCTATATCGAAAGTTTGCGAAAAGTCCCTTGAAAAGGTTGGAACGACCATTGGAACTACGTTCTGCAAATGGTCAATGCTTACCAATCATTGGACAAGCGTATCTCCCATATACTTTTCAAAATTTGACAAAGGTCCTATGCACTCTTGTAGTAGAGCATCTGACCGTCAACTTCATTCTAGGTATGGACTTTTGGCGCGCCTTTGGGATTTCTCCTGAGATACAAAACTGTGCTCTGTTGAACTCAGGTCAGGAATCGGAAGACGACGAAGAAGATGAAGTACCACGTGAGTCGATACTCACTTCGGAACAGTTAGCGCGCGTAGAAGAAGTAAAGAAGTGTTTCCAGGCAGTAGAGCCCGGAAAGCTAAGCCCAATCTCATTCACAGAGCACAGGATTATCATCAAAGATGAATTCCAAGGTGCGGCACCCGTTTGCCGATATCCTTATTACATGAGCCCAAAGAAACTGTCTAAGGTTTGGGAAGAAGTGGACCGATGGCGGTCTATGGGAATTATCGAGGAGTCTGATTCGGATTGGTCGCTTAATATTGTGGCGGTCACGAAACCAGACGACTCAATTCGCCTTTGTCTAGACGCTAGGCCTCTCAATGAGCGTACTGTACGAGATGCATACTCTCTGCCCCACCCTAGGCGAATGTTGAGCGGCTTACCCAAGGCGAAGTACCTGTCTACTATAAACTTGAAGGAGGCCTTTCTCCAGGTACCCCTGGCCAAGGATAGTCGCAAGTATACCGCTTTCAGTGTTCCCGGCAGGGGTATGTTCCAATTTACTCGTCTACCATTTGGTCTCGTCAACAGCCCCGCTACTCTATCGCGACTGATGGACCAGGTTCTTGGACGAGGTAAATGGGAACTTTACGTTTTCGTCTACCTAGATGACATCATCATGGTAAGCGAAACGTTCGAACATCACATACAGTTGCTCAAAGCAGTGGCCGATTGTCTAGCAAGAGCCAACCTAACCATCAATTTGGAAAAATCCCGTTTTGGAGTCCCCGAACTTAAGTTTCTTGGTTATTTGTTGAATCGGGACGGACTCAAGGTCAATCCTGACAAAATTCAACCGATTCTCGACTACTAGAGACCGGTTGCCGTGACGAAACTTCGTCGTTTCCTCGGTATGTGCGGTTATTACCGCCGTTTCATTGATCGGTTCAGTGAGGTCACTGCTCCCTTGACCGATCTGCTCAAAACGAAAACCAAGAGCTTAGTTTGGAACTTCGAGGCAGAACTCGCGTTCCTTAAAATTAAGGAACTTCTAGTCACTCCTCCAGTTTTAGTCCCAGCAGACTTCTCCAAAGAGTTCATCCTTCAGACGGACGCTAGTGACATAGCAGTCGCTGCTGTTCTGATGCAGGAGTATCCCGAGGGCGAGAAAGTAGTTGCTTACTTTTCGCACAAACTGACCACTCCCCAAAGGAACTACCATGCAACTCAGAAGGAAGGTCTGGCGGTGATAATGGCGGTTGAACACTTCCGAGGTTACTTGGAAGGTCATCATTTTCGACTGGTCACTGATTCGTCAGCGATTACATGGATACTGAAGACTAAATGGAAAACCCGTTCACGTTTGAGTCGTTGGAGTTTAGAATTGCAACTCTAGGACATGTCTATTGAGCACCGGAAAGGCAAGGACAATGTCGTTCCAGATGCGTTATCCCGGGCCGTAGCAGCCGTTTTTGCGTTGTCCAGACTGGAACTGTTCCATGAAGTCCAAAGTTATCCAAGATCCTGACGACTATGCCGACTTCAAAGTAGAAAATGATCAACTTTTCAAGTATGTAAACTCGAAAGTTGTTCCGTGCGACTCGCGGTTCAGTTGGAAACTCGTCCCAGCACCCAAGTTCCGTCAAGATTTGATCCAACGTACCCACGAGAATTTGCTTCACGTAGGATACGATAAAACAATCAACGAAGTGCAGTTGTGATATTACTGGCCTCACATGGGATCGGAAATACGAAAGTTTATTCGAGAATGTGGGACGTGCAAGGAAATCGAAGCTCCTTTCGTCCCAGTCCAGCCCGAAATAGGTCAGTCGCGTACGACTAATACACCATGGCGAATGGTTTCTGTGGACTATATTGGTCCTCTTCCAAAAAGCAAACGTGGCAATCAACACTTGTTTGTCGTCCTCGACGTCTTCAGCAAGTACGTCATGTTAACCCCCGTTCGCAAAATCGCTAGTACGTCACTCTGTACGATACTGCGCGAACAGTGGTTCAATCGCCATGGTAGCCCGAAATTCTACTAAGCGACAATGCCTCCACTTTCACCTCGAAGGAGTTCAGTCAATTCATAAAAGAAACCAACGTCAAACATTGGCTGAACTCCCGCTATCATTCGCAGGCGAACCCAGTGGAGCGAACAAATCGCTCGATAAACACCGCAATCCGGGCATATGCTCGAACCGAGCAGCGCAACTGGGATGTCCACATCACCGATGTGGAGCGCATCCTAAATACTACCGTTCATTCCTCCACTGGGTTTAGTCCTCATTTCATTATACACGGATGTGAAATGGCATCTGCCGATGACTTCAGCAGGATTTCCGGTGAGGGTGACCTAGAAACAAGACACCAACAGTTTGACAAAATCCGGGAGATTGTGGTCAAGAATTTGGCAAAGGTAAGCGAGGGCATTCGACATCAGTACAACTTGCGCCATCGAAAATATGCCAAGCCATTCAACGAGGGACAAATGGTGTACCGTCGAAACATGAAGTTGTCGAATGCACTCGAGTCTTACAATGCTAAACTTGGACCACAATACCTACCGGTAAAAATTATCACCAAAAGGGGTGTATCCTCCTACGAGCTGGAGGATTTAGCAGGTAAAAATCTCGGAGTTTGGCCAGCAAATCTCCTCAAACCAGCATAAAAAAATCTTTTCCGTGCCGTCTGTGGACTGACGGTATGCTTTTATATGGATTACTCACTTTGGAGTCTTCCAAAAGCTGCCGTCACTTCCCGACGGCAACACCACGGACTTTGGTCCGAATAAAACCAAAATAAGTTTCTCCGTCTTCTCTACTTTATTCTGGAAGACCGAAACTGCCGCAGGAAAGGTTTTTGAAACACACTTTCCATACCTTTTTCGGCGTGCCGTTAGCGCAGCGGCGTAATCAAGTTATCGTATAAATTATGTGCTACGGTAGCTGGCACGGCAACGGTGGGGTACAAGTCTGTACAATTCTCCACTAAAACCAAAACATCAATCTTATACCGTGCCGTTCTCGGGCCACAGGACGCATCAGAATCCACTTTCTGTCGTGTTCGGCTACATAAAATAAACAAACTTTTTTTTTGCACCGACACTCGGGATGTTTACGGTTAGGTAATGCACTTACTTCATCCAGAAAATGTGCTAGAAAGGCACAAATTCCACTAACTGTAGTATCTTCCGAGTGTCGGATGCTTACATACTCTCACTGCCGTTTTGTGGCCACAAAAAAAATTGTTTAAAATCTCTTTTCTGAGGGGAACACTCGCACCTACGGGTGCATCAAATTATAAAAATTCCCTTGTTTGGGACACCAAAAACGTATTCACCTGTACCTACCTCGATAGGGACACAAAAAAAACTCACGCGGCTGATTCCCGACCGAAACTATCGCGAGAAAACGCGCGAATTGACTGTAAACCGGATAAAAATCGCGAAATACGATGCGGGCGACTATTCCGCGATCCGTATTGTTTTGTTTTGATGATGATTCATTCATCCATTCAGATGGGTGATATCATCATCATTTTTGACATTTTCCCCGATGTTCGCATCAATGCTCTGCAACATTCAGGTGTAGCCCGATTCGGATCAGGATGGTATGGGTATTAGAGAGATGTGGGTTAAAAAGCGCCACGCATCTTCGATCTCGAATCGAATAAAATTTCATTTTGCATAATTTTGGGTTTGTGGTTAAACCTGGGGTGGTTTGTTTGATTCCAGCGGGAATCATTTTGATCTGTTTAAATTATGCGAAAGACATTCTTTGGTCCCTCTCAAACGTTTCTTTTACCATGTACGAAGCGTTTTGAGGCGAAAAGGGACGAATATACAAACATTTTGTCCGGAATGTCTGCGAGTGGGAGAAACGATGACGTGTTAAGCGGTATGGTATGTGTGAATGTATGAGTGCAGATTCGTATTGAAGGAGTGAATGAATGTGTGAATGATCAGATAAAATTGTTTTGGAGTAAATTCGAAGTGATTATCGGAATGTGAATGATCGAGTATGCCACTGATTGATGATGAATAAATGAGACAATTGTATGAATGTATTTTGATAGAAACCCCAACACAAGTGTGTAGTACTGGTACCGTAAGGACACGAATGACATTTCTGGACAGTCGATGTTAAAACGAACAATGTAATGCCGACAACCGTTCCCCTGCAAGTTGGAACATTGAAAATTGTCAATGTCACTTGCAGAATTTTAGGAATATTGAGTTGTTACCGATCTTGTTGTCGGATTGGATTCAGGGTTCAACCCATAACCGAATATTGACGATGGCTGATAGCCTCTCGCTTCGCGTATGCTGTCAGTATTATCAGACCAAACACAGGCAAACATTTCACCAATGAGGACATCCGGTCGATTAGTTTTTTTTTGACATGAATAATTGATAAATTGCGGAAGAAATGATTAGGGTTAGTTAGTTTTTCTTTGTTTATTTATTTATTTATTCATTTCGTTATTATCATTGTATCGGTGTTAGGTGTTAGGTTAGAAAAAAATTGTTGCCAATTTTTTTCCACCCGGTGTGGGCGAGATTGTAACCCGTCAGGGTAACAATTTAGCACTGGGTGGAAATATACCATTTATTGGGTATACACTCCGTAAAGTGTATTTGTTTGCATGTGTAATTATGCTCAACGCTGTTCGGTACCGTTCACTTTTTCTTGTAAATTTTGTTCATTTTCGCGTATGTGAACGGTTTTGTTCGTGCAGCTAGGTTAGATAATTTTTGCTAAACATTTGTCAATAACTAACATAGGGCTTAGGTAGGTTACCGCGCTCCTCGTGCTGTTGTATTGGTTGCTGTTTATGCTGCAAAGGAGTTGACAGTTATGCGGCGGTGCGGTTTTGTGGTGATGGTGTTTGTTTTGGTCGAGTGCGGAAGGCGGCCATCGTGAAAAGACAGAGAGTGACGAATCACGGCAGTGAACAGACGCCCAGAATAATTCATCCTTTTTCTGGACAGTTTCCCGCCACGATAGCCAGTGTAGCGAAGTGCGCGAGTGCGACGGTAAAATAACCCGTCGAGATTGCCGGTCTGTGGTTCGGGCAAAGTAAAACTTACGGTGTCGGTTCGCCAACAGGGGTAAGCTAATAGTTCAGTTGTGACCACGAACAGACACAAGGGAGCGAAGGTGAATAAAATCAGTAAATTTAGTAATTTGTTTGTTTACTTTTTTTCTTGTGAAACGAAAATCCGAAATTCTGTAGAAGCACCTAGGCCGCCCTGAAAAGAAGGGTTCGCCGGGCAAACAAGAACCCGAGTAGTGGGCAAACCGCTACTTACAACCTAGGGGGCCGGAAACCGGTAGTCATAGTGGGAGACGCTTGGGCAGTGGAGTGGGGCAGCCGCTGTACAAATAGCAGGGATCAAGCGCTAATGGAGGCGCTTGCGAAACTCGATACTGTGCTAGCTAATAATGGCTCCGCTAGTACATTCCGTAGAAACGGGGTGGAGGCGTGGATTGACGTAACATTTGCCAGCCCGAGTCTGGTTCCAGGCATGGAAGGGAGGGTAGACGAAGGCTACACCCATAGCGATCACTTAGCAATCCGCTTTAGGATCAACTATGGTGTGCAGCATCCGAGGGCGGGAGATCCCTGTCAGGTACGCGGGTGGAAGTCCAATCACTTTGACAGCGAAGCTTTCACCGCGGCCCTGGGACTGGAGGTCAACACCGACAGTCTAAGCGGGGATGCGCTGGTAGCTGTTCTATCACGCGCGTGCGACGCCACTATGCCGAGAAAAACCCTGCCAAGAAACGGCAGATGCCCGGTATACTGGTGGAGTGCCGAGATTGCAGCTCTACGATCAGCCTGCCTCAGAGCTAGACGTAGGATGCAAAGAGCTCGCACCGAGGATGCAAGAGAGAACCGCCGTGAAGTGTTTCGAACTGCGAAATTGGCCCTTAACAAGGCCATTAAAAGCAGCAAGAGAGCGTGTTTCGACAACCTGTGTGAGAGTGCCAACGTGAATCCGTGGGGTGACGCCTACAGGATTGTGATGGCCAAGACCTAAGGGGGCTCTTCACCTCCAGATCGGTCTCCGGATCGGTTGGTGACGATTATCGAAGTACTCTTCCCGTCTCGAGCCACAAGCCCCTGGCCATCTGCACTACGAGACAGTGCGGGCACGGTCGAAATGGTGGCTCCAGTGACGAATGAAGAACTACTCAAAGTGGCTAAATCCCTAGCAATGAACAAAGCTCCATGGCCGGATGGAGTTCCAAACAACGCTCTCAACGCAGCGATTATAGCGAACCCGAACATGTTCGGGCTAGCTATGCAGAGATGCCTTGACGAGTGGTGTTTCCCCGATAGATGGAAAAGGCAGAAATTGGTGCTGTTGCCGAAGCCCGGGAAGTCGCCAGGCGACCCATCGGCATACAGACCAATCTGTCTGATCAACACGACTGACAAATTGCTTGAGAGGATTATCCTCAACAGGCTAATCCCGTACGCAGAAGGTACGGACGGTTTGTCAAGCAACCAGTTTGGGTTTCGGAAGGGTAAGTCCACAGTGGACGCTCTCAACTCTGTGATAAATACTGCCGAGATAGCGATCTAACAGAAAAGGCGAGGCATTCGATACTGTGCGTTAGTGACACTTGACGTGAAGAACGCATTCAACAGCGCAAGCTGGGATGCCATCGCGCTCTCGTTACACCGGCTTAGCCTACCGGTGGGTCTGTACCGGATCCTGGAAAGTTACTTTCAGAAACGCGTACTGCTATACGAGACCGATGCCGGTCAGAAACGGGTTCCGATTACCGCCGGAGTCCCGCAGGGCTCGATCCTAGGCCCGGTGCTATGGAACCTCATGTATGACGGGGTTCTGAGACTGAAGTTCCCTTCTGGGATCAAGATCGTCGGTTTTGCCGACGACGTAACCTTGGAGGTCTACGGGGAGTCAATCCCTGAGGTAGAACTAACCGCAGAACACGCGATCAACACGGTGGAGGAATGGATGAGCGCGAGAGGCCTGGAGCTCGCTCATCATAAGACGGAGGTAGTTATCGTCAACAACCGCAAGTCGGCACAACATGCAGTTATCCATGTGGGAGAAGTCGCGATCACTTCACAGCGGAGTCTGAAGTCTCTCGGAGTCATTATAGACGACAAGCTGACCTTCGGCAGCCACGTCGACTATACATGCAAAAGAGCGTCGACTGCTGTTGCGGCACTATCGAGGATGATGTCCAACAGCTCAAAGGTGTGCGCCAGTAGACGTAGGTTAATGGCAGGCGTTGCCGTATCTATCCTCAGGTACGGCGGCCCGTCATGGTCAAGAGCACTGAGGGTAACCAGTTACCTACAGAAACTGGAGAGCACCTACCGCGTGATGTGCCTCAGAGTGATATCTGCCTACCGCACGGTATCACACGATGCATCCTGCGTGATAGCGAGCATGATGCCAGTCGGGCTGGTCATTCGGGAAGATGAGGAGTGTTTCGAGCTACGTGGAAATAGGGGAGCCCGCGAGCGCACCAGGGTGACCTCGGTCGCCAGATGGCAGCGTGAGTGGGATAACTCCTCGAAAGGTAGGTGGACCCACCGGCTGATACCTAGCATATCGTGCTGGGTGGGAAGACTCCATGGGGAAGTTCACTTCCACCTGACATAATTCCTGTCAGGCCATGGCTGTTTCCGACAGTACCTCCACAGGTTCGGGCACGCGGAGGTCCCAGCCTGCTCGGACTGCCGAACACATACCGTTCGTATGTCCTCAGTTCGACGTCGAAAGAAGAGCAATGCTTGACGTCTGTGGCTGGGACACAACCCCTGATACCCTTATTCAGCGGATATGTCAATCGATGGAGAAGTGGAACGCAGTCTCGGCTGCTACCACCAGATTGCCAGTAGGCTACAGGTAATCTGGCGAACCGAGCAACAGACGACGGGCACGGCTACCTAGTGATTGGTTAGCTGGAGCGAAAAAGGCCGAGCGCAAAAAAGGGAGTGAATGGTCTGTTCATGCCGAGGCAGGTTTGGCGCAGCGACTGGCAACCGCGTAAGGGGTAAACCCAGCCACCCCGAAGCAAGACAGAAGAGCGAGTGTATAGGCGTACAAGTGGACTGCCTCATACTAAAATGGTAGGATCGTAGCGTAGTATGTTGGGGCTTGGCTATCGATGCCCCGTGGCGTGGCAGAGGAGTGAAAGGGTGAGCATCCAAGTCAGTCTCACACGGTATGTTAAGGGTGAGCACAAAAGCCAGCCTCACATGGTATGGTAGAGGCCAGCACAAAACTAAGCCTAGCAAGGAATGAAAAAGGTGAGCACACAAGTTAGCCTCGCATGGTATGTCAGAAGTGGGACCTAAGAAAAATGTCCCACATGGGATGCCAGCGGGAGTGACAGAGGTACAATAGAGTGACACGATCGAGGGTGAGCCAGGTGATAGGGTGAGCACCCAAGTCAGCCTCACATGGTATGAGCGAGGCGAGCCCCAAAGTAAGCCTAGCAAGGAATGAGTAAGGTGAGCACACAAGTCAGCCTCGCAAGGAACGAAAAAGGTGAGCACAAAAGTCAGCCTCATGTGGGAGTGTTTGAGAGTGAATCAAGGTGCGATAGAGAGAGCACCCAAGTAAGCCTCATACAGGACGTATGAACGCGTGAGTGAGAGTGAATGAGTACATTAAGTACAGCCATCCCCCCAGAAGCAATACCGAGAGGTAGTTCCTGGGGGGGACGATAGAGGAGCCCAAATGGAGTTTAGTCGGTATTAATGGCAGTGTCACCATTCGAGCCCGACACGCCCCCAGTACACCCCGTGTGGTAGCTTGGACACCTACCAATAGCACGTGTACTGGGCTAGGACGTACAGGTCTTCGCCATTGTAAAAACAGTTTTTAATCCACCTAGCAGTGAGATAAGACATTTCTTACATATATCACTGTTGGATAATTCATTAGTTTGCAGAACTCTTGCGAAGCAGGCACCCAACTAGAGATGAGATGAAAACAGTTTCTAGTCCTGCACGAATAAAATCTCGAATTAACTAAATAGATGATAGCAAATCATTAAAACGAACGAAATAAAAAAATAAAGCAAAAAATGAAATAAAATGTGTTCAAATTCATAAAATGAGTAGAATGATTAATGTAAATCAATATTATAATACACACGAATCTAATTATATTAGCTTAATTGATGAAAATTTGGACTATATTTAAAAATAGTTATAAGAATTAATAGAATACATTGACTTCAACTAACAAATTAAATGCAATAAATAAAAGGAATGACTAAACGTGAAATTAATAAAATTAAAGATATAAACCAAATGAATTTAATGAATCAAATGATTCAAATGAATCAAACGATTAAAACGAATCAGCGGAATCAAATGAATCACATGATTCAAATGAATCAAATGAATAGAATGAATCAAATGAATCAAATGAATCAAATGAATCAAATGAATCAAATGAATCAAATGAATCAAATGAATCAAATGAATCAAATGAATCAAATGAATCAAATGAATCAAATGAATCAAATGAATCAAATGAATCAAATGAATCAAATGAATCAAATGAATCAAGTAAATCAAATGAATCAAATGAATCAAATGAATCAAATGAACCAAATGAATCAAATGAATCAAATGAATCAAATGAATCAAATGAATTAAATGAATCAAATGAATCAAATGAATCAAATGAATCAAATGAATCAAATGAATCAAATGAATCCAATGAATCAAATGAATGTAATGGATCAAATGAATAAAAAGAATGGAATGAACAAAGAAAATAAAATGTATAAAAAATATATGAAATAAATAAATAAAACAAGCGAATCAAATAAACAAAATGAGCTGAACTGATAAAATGAATAAAAAAGAAGAAAATGTGCAGAATAAAATGCATTGATTGAAATGAAAATTTAATGGATGTTGAAATGTTATAAATTAATAGAAAAAAATGAATTGTGTCAAATAAATTATTTGGATGAAATGAATAAAACTGAAAAAATACTCAGATTAATAAAATGAAGAGAAAATGTATGAAATGGAAAAAATGAATAGAATGCATTGAATGAAAACAGTGAATAAAATAAGTTAAATGAATGATATGAGTAAAATGCACAAAACGAATAAACTGATCAGAGTGAATCCAAATGATGAAAAGAATAAAGTAGATAAAATGAACGCAGATGAACAAAATGAATAAAAAGATGCTAAATGAAATAATTAATTAAAATGCAATGATCATTTAAAGTTTAAAATTAAAAAAAAAAAACATTTATTAAGATAGATAATAAATCTTAAATTTGAGAACCATTGCATCAGAAAGTTATGAAATGTTTTTGAAAATCTTATCTTCTGAGAAAAGGCCAATTAATATACAATGGGCTTTCGGGCTTCCATCCATTTATTGTTTTAGTCTTTTCGTTTCCACGCTTCTTTACTTGACGGCGTCGTTTTAAGATTATCTGGTGTTTCTACATTATTGATAGACTTTTATTAATTATCAAGAACATGGAACGTTCAATTAGCTTTGGAATTCAAAGTTTACTTTTTGGACACATATTCCCGAAAAAAAAATTGTGCTGAATAGAATTTGCTGGTCCAGTATTTTAAGGCGCAGTTGACTATAGTAAAGTGAGACCAGGTCACATGTGCTTTCAAGCCCCTTGAACAGAGAGCGAAAGAGGAAGAATGCGATTCGTAAAAGAGACAAGTAGATATTTCAAAGTTTTCATTTGTTATATTTGTTAAAAAGAAATGGTTTAAACTATCAGGATGGCAAAAATTTAGTCAGATCAACTACTGTCCAATGCCTAAACTCTGATTATAATCCTTGCTAATTGACTTGTACAATATAAAAAAACTCGAATGAAACGTGTGCTGAATTATCCAATGCCTTATTACTAATTGTGATTGCCATTAAAACATCAATTGAAGTGTATTCAGTATAGAGCAGATATGGACGACGATACGTTAGAAGACATATTCTACTTGCATCCCCCATCTAGAGTGGGGACTTTGGGAGACTTCTTTTCCCGGATCTAATTCGTGGATAGTTATGCGCTTTGATCCGTTATTTTTCGTGAAAGTTCATACCAATAAAACGTATTTGCATTTTCAATAATATCATCATGAAAAAGGTGTTCTTAGTTTTAACATGACATGTTTGAGCATATATGACAGCGTGAGTGGGATAACTCCTCGAAAGGTAGGTGGACCCACCGGCTGATACCTAGCATATCGTGCTGGGTGGGAAGACTCCATGGGGAAGTTCACTTCCACCTGACATAATTCCTGTCAGGCCATGGCTGTTTCCGACAGTACCTCCACAGGTTCGGGCACGCGGAGGTCCCAGCCTGCTCGGACTGCCGAACACATACCGTTCGTATGTCCTCAGTTCGACGTCGAAAGAAGAGCAATGCTTGACGTCTGTGGCTGGGACACAACCCCTGATACCCTTATTCAGCGGTTGTGTCAATCGATGGAGAAGTGGAACGCAGTCTCGGCTGCTACCACCAGATTGCCAGTAGGCTACAGGTAATCTGGCGAACCGAGCAACAGACGACGGGCACGGCTACCTAGTGATTGGTTAGCTGGAGCGAAAAAGGCCGAGCGCAAAAAAGGGAGTGAATGGTCTGTTCATGCCGAGGCAGGTTTGGCGCAGCGACTGGCAACCGCGTAAGGGGTAAACCCAGCCACCCCGAAGCAAGACAGAAGAGCGAGTGTATAGGCGTACAAGTGGACTGCCTCATACTAAAATGGTAGGATCGTAGCGTAGTATGTTGGGGCTTGGCTATCGATGCCCCGTGGCGTGGCAGAGGAGTGAAAGGGTGAGCATCCAAGTCAGTCTCACACGGTATGTTAAGGGTGAGCACAAAAGCCAGCCTCACATGGTATGGTAGAGGCCAGCACAAAACTAAGCCTAGCAAGGAATGAAAAAGGTGAGCACACAAGTTAGCCTCGCATGGTATGTCAGAAGTGGGACCTAAGAAAAATGTCCCACATGGGATGCCAGCGGGAGTGACAGAGGTACAATAGAGTGACACGATCGAGGGTGAGCCAGGTGATAGGGTGAGCACCCAAGTCAGCCTCACATGGTATGAGCGAGGCGAGCCCCAAAGTAAGCCTAGCAAGGAATGAGTAAGGTGAGCACACAAGTCAGCCTCGCAAGGAACGAAAAAGGTGAGCACAAAAGTCAGCCTCATGTGGGAGTGTTTGAGAGTGAATCAAGGTGCGATAGAGAGAGCACCCAAGTAAGCCTCATACAGGACGTATGAACGCGTGAGTGAGAGTGAATGAGTACATTAAGTACAGCCATCCCCCCAGAAGCAATACCGAGAGGTAGTTCCTGGGGGGGACGATAGAGGAGCCCAAATGGAGTTTAGTCGGTATTAATGGCAGTGTCACCATACGAGCCCGACACGCCCCCAGTACACCCCGTGTGGTAGCTTGGACACCTACCAATAGCACGTGTACTGGGCTAGGACGTACAGGTCTTCGCCATTGTAAAAACAGATTTAATCCACCTAGCAGTGAGATAAAACATTTCTTACATATATCACTGTTGGATAATTCATTAGTTTGCAGAACTCTTGCGAAGCAGGCACCCAACTAGAGATGAGATGAAAACAGTTTCTAGTCCTGCACGAATAAAATCTCGAATTAACTAAATAGATGATAGCAAACCATTAAAACGAACGAAATAAAAAAATAAAGCAAAAAATGAAATAAAAGGTGTTCAAATTCATAAAATGAGTAGAATGATTAATGTAAATCAATATTATAATACACACGAATCCAATTATATTAGCTTAATTGATGAAAATTTGGACTATATTTAAAAATAGTTATAAGAATTAATAGAATACATTGACTTCAACTAACAAATTAAATGCAATAAATAAAAGGAATGACTAAACGTGAAATTAATAAAATTAAAGATATGAACCAAATGAATTTAATGAATCAAATGATTCAAATGAATCAAACGATTAAAACGAATCAGCGGAATCAAATGAATCACATGATTCAAATGAATCAAATGAATCAAATGAATCAAATGGATCAAATGAATCAAATGAATCAAATGAATCAAATGAATCAAATGAATCAAATGAATCAAATGAATCAAATGAATCAAATGAATCAAATGAATCAAATGAATCAAATGAATCAAATGAATCAAATGAATCAAATGAATAGAATGAATCAAATGAATCAAATGAATCAAATGAATCAAATGAATCAAATGAATCAAATGAATCAAATGAATCAAATGAATCAAATGAATCAAATGAATCAAGTGAATCAAATGAATCAAATGAATCAAATGAATCAAATGAATCAAATGAATCAAATGAATCAAATGAATGAAATGAATCAAATGAATTAAATGAATCAAATGAATCAAATGAATCAAATGAATCAAATGAATCAAATGAATCAAATGAATCCAATGAATCAAATGAATGTAATGGATCAAATGAATAAAAAGAATGGAATGAACAAAGAAAATAAAATGTATAAAAAATATATGAAATAAATAAATAAAACAAGCGAATCAAATAAACAAAATGAGCTGAATTGATAAAATGAATAAAAAAGAAGAAAATGTGCAGAATAAAATGCATTGATTGAAATGAAAATTTAATGGATGTTGAAATGTTATAAATTAATAGAAAAAAATGAATTGTGTCAAATAAATTATTTGGATGAAATGAATAAAACTGAAAAAATACTTAGATTAATAAAATGAAGAGAAAATGTATGAAATGGAAAAAATGAATAGAATGCATTGAATGAAAACAGTGAATAAAATAAGTTAAATGAATGATATGAGTAAAATGCACAAAGCGAATAAACTGATCAGAGTGAATCCAAATGATGAAAAGAATAAAGTAGATAAAATGAACGCAGATGAACAAAATGAATAAAAAGATGCTAAATGAAATAATTAATTAAAATGCAATGATCATTTAAAGTTTAAAATTAAAAAAAAAACATTTATTAAGATAGATAATAAATCTTAAATTTGAGAACCATTGCATCAGAAAGTTATGAAATGTTTTTGAAAATCTTATCTTCTGAGAAAAGGCCAATTAATATACAATGGGCTTTCGGGCTTCCATCCATTTATTGTTTTAGTCTTTTCGTTTCCACGCTTCTTTACTTGACGGCGTCGTTTTAAGATTATCTGGTGTTTCTATATTATTGATGGACTTTTATTAATTATCAAGAACATGGAACGTTCAATTAGCTTTGGAATTCAAAGTTTACTTTTTGGACACATATTCCCGAAAAAAAATTGTGCTGAATAGAATTTGCTGGTCCAGTATTTTAAGGCGCAGTTGACTATAGTAAAGTGAGACCAGGTCACATGTGCTTTCAAGCCCCTTGAACAGAGAGCGAAAGAGGAAGAATGCGATTCGTAAAAGAGACAAGTAGATATTTCAAAGTTTTCATTTGTTATATTTGTTAAAAAGAAATGGTTTAAACTATCAGGATGGCAAAAATTTAGTCAGATCAACTACTGTCCAATGCCTAAACTCTGATTATAATCCTTGCTAATTGACTTGTACAATATAAAAAAAACTCGAATGAAACGTGTGCTGAATTATCCAATGCCTTATTACTAATTGTGATTGCCATTGAAACATCAATTGAAGTGTATTCAGTATAGAGCAGATATGGACGACGATACGTTAGAAGACATATTCTACTTGCATCCCCCATCTAGAGTGGGGACTTTGGGAGACTTCTTTTCCCGGATCTAATTCGTGGATAGTTTTGCGCTTTGATCCGTTATTTTTCGTGAAAGTTCATACCAATAAAACGTATTTGCATTTTCAATAATATCATCATGAAAAAGGTGTTCTTAGTTTTAACATGACATGTTTGAGCATATGTTTCATTCAATATTCAATAGAGATACGAAGAGTTGAAATATCGCACGTGGAATGTCTCTTTTGAAAATTTTCATCGTCAAACATCCATATTACCTAGTTAAGCCACATATTTTTCTGAGAAAGCCATGAATTTCCTTAATTATAGTGTATATACAAGTTTTGAATAGAACGGAATTAAATTTGAGTTGAGGTAGTTTTTGATGGTCACCTGTCTACCCATAGTGCAACGTTTCTCAGGACTGCAAATATTTTATTTGCCATGTAGGATGTATTACTAGACTTGTTTCCGCGAGTCTCTTTTACACTAAAATGTAAAGAAAATAATGGGTTAACAGCAGACAAATTTCTCCAACCTTCACAATTACATCGCAGACATGAAATTAGCTTGAATATTAATTAAGATTAGCAGAGGATCTTATCACACAAGAGAAATAGCAAGATAGATGTGAGTCGTGACAGTTGCCACGAACATGAAGAGAGAGAGAGAGAGAGAGAGAGAGAGAGAGAAAGAGAGAGAGAGAGAGAGAGAGAGAGAGAGAGAGAGAGAGAGAGAGAGAGAGAGAGAGAGAGAAAGAGAGAGAGAGAGTGAGATAGAAATGGGGTGGCATGTGAGGAATGGCAAATGATGGTTCATACCAGTGGCGTAGCCAGAAATTTGGTTTGGAGGGGGTTTTGATGAAAATCGCAAATTTTTTGAAAAATATGCTAAAATTTAATATGAGTTTGATAAATTATTGAAAACTCAAAAACATAAGTAGTCTAACAGATGTCATTCCAGTCTACAAACAAGACGGATCAACATGGAACAGTTTTCAAACCTCTATAGATTATTTTCTTGTATATTATGTCAATGAATTCAAAAATTGCGATCTTTTAAAGTGGGATAAATGATCTAAAAAATTTATAACGTTCAAGATCACCTAATATAATAATCCTTGATTTTTAAGGTTTGACAACATCGGGAAGTTATCAACATAAAACAGCGCCTGCTTTGATATAGAAATTTTAGTGATTAACTCTCATAGAGGTAATTATGGTGAATTAATTTTTCAAAAATATTAAGAGACATGGTGCCTTCAGCTAAGTTTTTGATAATGTCATTTCAAACAATTTTGTTGAAAATATGAAGGTTACACGAATTCAACATATAGGGATTTAAATGGACTGGGCCTGCTATATTTCGTCTTGGTGAAGAAAAATTTAGGTGAAAACTATTTTTTTCTGCGCTACGGATAAAATTGTTTGAAACAATCATTGCGAGTTGAGAACACAATTCCTATAACTAAATTATGGATGGATGGAACTGAAACTTGCGTTTCGACTTCATCTCATTAGAATCCGACACTAACTTGGTGGGCGGACTAAGCTAGCGCCGAATTGATGCTAGCTCCTGAAAATGGAATCACTCTTTGTGTTTTCGAGTCCTTTTAATATCTGGGAATTATTTGTTTTAAATCCAGTTCCCTTATTTTTTCATAAGCTTCAAAGGCACCTTGAACGCAATGTGAATTTATTATTTAATTACCGCAGAAGAGATTTATCAAATACAGTAATTTCAGAATAGCTTGTTGTAAAGGTTTTCTACTAATATATTTCGATACTCTGAATATGTGGGATATTTATGTCTTTGACAAAGTTGTTTGAAATAGCACTTTCGAAAACTTTGCTGGAGACATTAAGTCTCGACCCAAATTTGGTTGAAGAGTAATTCTTGTCTAGGCGGATTAACCGTCAAAATTATTCTATCAGCAGATGAACAGTTTTACGTTTTGAAATTCTTCAATGTTACTTAACATCGAAAGTTGGCAGTTTCGAATGAATGTGATCGTGACCGTTAAAAATTTATCGAGCATTAATTTTACTAGAGACAAAATTACATCAGCTTTCAACTAGTTTCTGAAATGTTATTCTTGTTGTTAACCATATTGAATTGTTGTCTAAACTCTACACAATCTAAACAAATACATTTCCAGCAAATGATGAAATGTATGTAAGTTTTCGGTAAACAAGCTTATGTTTTATATGCAATCAACCTATTTTGAAGCATCTTTCCAAAAATGAGCTCATAATAATTCAGACAGTTATTATATTTTACATTGAAGTAATTTGACAACTATGGGATTTTGGCTAAGAGATAAGTTACAAGATCCCCTTCTCACAATTTTCCAAAAGTTCTCATGACGCTTTAAATACAGTTCTCAATGTAGTGATCAGAGAATTTTTTTCCAAAAATATTTTGTGGAATATTAAACTAAATTCGTCAGCATCAATTTTGTTTTTCTATCCAATTAATTTTGGTTTGGGAAGGGGGGTTTAACCCCCAAAACCCCCCTGGCTACGCTACTGGTTCATACCGAGACCTTATATTTATAGGTATATTATGCGATATATTGATTCCTTACATCATTATTATAAATAATATAAATAGTAATTTTTGCGCCATAACCAATATAACCTTGCAAAGACTCAAATTTTCGCCAGAGTTTTGGGATTCAGATATCAGAAATCTTTTATCTCACTACTAGGTGAATTACTTGATAATCTGTTTATTAATATACCATCCAACATTTATTTCACGATTGAACGCAAACGCCTAATCCAAGGGATAAATACATTAACTCCAGAAAAAATTTCACTATGAATACATTATTTTGTTTTTGAAGTGAACTTACATATTCATTTTTGAGGAATAGTTCAGTTATTATAGAGGTAATTCACAAAATGTTTTCAGATGTGTTTTCATACCCTGATATTCAAAATCGGTTTAGTTTTGCCCCTGAAACACCAGTAAACCAATACTCAGTATGAAGCGGTCTCCTTTTTAATTAGTGAAAATTGGTAAGCGAGGAATAAAAATACAAAATGTTTAATATCTACGTAGCTTGTTCGAAAGGTATTTTCACAGGGTTTCTAATTATGTGCAGGTTGTGGTGACTTCATTGCTTTGTTCGAAAGTGATTTACTAAAAATCTGTAATGATTTGACAAAATGACCCATATCTCAGTAAGTAAAGAACATATCGAAAAACAAAAATAATAGTGTCAAATGGCAACGTTAGGCCTTTCATTTGAAACTAGTTTCATTCGGATCGGTTCAGCCATTACTGAGATAATTACATGACATTTTGTACATACATACATACACACATACACACACATACAGACACTGTCTCAATTTGTCGAGCTGAATCGATTGGTATATGAAACTCGGCCCTCCGGGCCTCGGATAAAGTTTTCAAAGTTTGAGCGAATCCTATATATTTCTTTTGTAAGAAATGTAAAAAAACATTTTTGAAGATAGATAATAAATCTTGAATTTGAGAACCATTGCATCATAAAGTTATGAAATGTTTTTGAAAATCTTATCTTCTGAGAAAAGGCCAATTAATATACAATGGGCTTTCGGGCTTCCATGCATTTTTTGTTTTAGTCTTTTCGTTTTCACGCTTCTTTACTTGACGACGTCGTTTTAAGATTATCTGGTGTTTTTACATTATTGATGGACTTTTATTAATTATCAGGAACATGAAACGTTCAATTAGCTTTGGAATTCAAAGTTTATTTTTTGGTCACATATTCCCGAAAAAAAAATTGTGCTGAATAGAATTTGCTGGTCCAGTATTTTATGGCGCAATTGAATATAGTAAAGTGAGACCAGGTCACATGTGCTTTCAAGCCCCTTGAACAGATAGCGAAAGAGGAAGAATGCGATTCGTAAAAGAGACAAGTAGATATTTCAAAGTTTTCATTTGTCCTATACAAACCAATACTATGAAAAAGAAATGGTTTAAACTATCAGGATGGCAAAAATTTAGTCAGATCAACTACTGTCCAATGCATAAACTCTGATTGTAATCCTTGCTAATTGACTTGTACAATATAAAAAACACGAATGAAACGTGCGCTGAATTATCCAATGCCTTACTACTAATTGTGATTGCCATTGAAACATCAATTGAAGTGTACTCAGTATAGAGCAGATATGGACGACGATACGTTAGAAGACATATTGTACTTGCATCCCCCATCTAGAGTGGGGACTTTGGGAGACTTCTTTTTCCGGATCTAATTCGTGGATAGTTTTGCGCTTTGATCCGTTATTTTTCATGAAAGTTCATACCAATAAAACGTATTTGCATTTTCAATAATATCATCATGAAAAAGGTGTTCTTAGTTTTTACATGACATGTTTGAGCATATGTTTCATTCAAAATTCAATAGAGATACGAAGAGTTGAAATATCGCACGTGGAATGTCTCTTTTGAAAATTTTCATCGTCAAACACCCATATTACCCAGTTAAGCCACATATTTTTCTGAGAAAGCCATGAATTTCCTTAATTATAGTATATATACAAGCTTTGAATAGAACGGAATTAAATTTTAGTTGAGGTGAAATTAGCTTGAATATTAATTAAGATTAGCAGAGGATCTTATCACACAAGAGAAATAGCAAGATATATGTGATTCGTGATAGTTGCCACGAACACGAAGAGGGAGAGAGAGAGAAAGAGAGAGAGAGAGAGAGAGAGAGAGAGAGAGAGAGAGAGAGAGAGAGAGAGACAGAGAGAGTGAGAGTGAGATAGAAATAGGGGGGGGGGGCATGTGAGGAATCGCAAATGATGGTTCATGCCGAGACCTTATTTTTATAGGTATATTATGCGATATATTGATTCCTTACATACTTATTATAAATAATATAAGTAGTAATTTTTGCGTCATAGCCAATATAACCTTGCAAAGACTCAAATTTTCGTCAGAGTTTTGGGATTCAGATATCAGAAATCTTTTATCTCACTACTAGATGAATTACTTGATAATCTGTTTATTAATATACCATCCAACATTTATTTCACGATTGAACGCAACGCCTAATCCAAGGGATAAATACATGAACACCAGAAAAAATTTCACTATGAATACATTATTTTGTTTTTGAAGTGAACTTACATATTGATTTTAGAGAAATAGTTCAGTTATTATAGAGGTAATTCACAAAATGTTTTCAAAATCGAATGCCTTCAATCACGTAGATGTGTTTTCATACCCTGATATTCAAAATCGGTTTAGTTTTGCCCCTGAAACACCAGTAAACCAATACTCTGTATGAAGCGGTCTCCTTTTTAATTAGTGAAAATTGGTAAGCGAGGAATAAAAATACAAAATGTTTAATATCTCCGTCGCTCGTTAACGGATTTTCACAATATATAGCTTGCTCGAAAGGTATCTATAGGGGGTTTCTAATTATGTGCAGGTTGTGGTGACTATATTGCTTTGTTCGAAAGTTATTTGCTGAAAACCTGTAATGTTTTGACAAAATGACCCATATCACAGAAAGTAAAGAACATACCGAAAAACAAAAATAATAGTGTCAAATGGCAACGTTAGGCCTTTCATTTGGAACTAGTTTCATTCGGATCGGTTCCATTGCTGAGATAGTTACATGACATTTTGTACATACATACATACACACATACAGACATTGTCTCAATTTGTCGAGCTGAATCGATTGGTACATGAAACTCGGCCCTCCGGGCCTCGGAAAAAGTTTTCAAAGTTTGAGCGAATCCTATACATTTCTTTTGTAAGAAATGTAAAAAACATTTTTGAAGATAGATAATAAATCTTGAATTTGAGAACCATTGCATCAGAAAGTTATGAAATGTTTTTGAAAATCTTATCTTCTGAGAAAAGGCCAATTGATATACAATGGGCTTTCGGGCTTCCATCCCTTTTTGCCTTTCTCATATAAAGAAAGGCTATGCAATCACTGTAAAAATCGACTTTTTAACCGAGGCCCTGAGGGCCGAGTGTCATACACCATTCGATTCAGTTCGTCGAGATCGGCAAATGTCTGTGTGTGAATGTATGTATGTGTGTGTATATGTGTGTATGTGTGTGTGTCATTTAAACTCACACAATTTTCTCAGAGATGGCTGAACCGATTTTCGCAAACTTAGTTTCATCTGAAAGGTATAACGATCCCATAAGCTTCTATTGAATTTTTAGTTGATCCGACTTCCGGTTCCGGAGTTACGGGTTGAAGAGTGCGGTCACACAGCAAATTCCCATATAAACTGGTACCACCATGATGTTCAAATGATGTAAAACATGTTAAAATTGGTGTAACATTACTCTAGTTTGCGGGTTTGGATCACTAATGATCAATTAAAGCAGCTTTGACCACATTGGCCACCTATGACGGTTCATGACGCCCCCGAGGAACTCGCCAAGTTCCTAAGCTAATATCACACCCATTCCCCAACGAATTCTCTACCGATTTTTACAAACTTGATTTTAAATGAAAGATACAGTAATACCGTTGACTGCTGCTGAATTTCATTCGGTTCTGACTCTTGCTTCTGAAATTACAGTGGAATTTCCCATACAAATCGGTACAATCGTAATACCTCAGAGACAAAAAACTATTGAAATGGTCACCAAATAACTTCTAATCGCAGATCTAGATCACTGATTGCCAATCAAACATTCTTTGAATATATTGTCCACTATCGACGATTCCGGAAGTCCGTAATTCCGGGCCATATTCCACAATTAAAGTCACTTCGGTTCATCGGTGATGACTGAACCGATTTTCTCAAACCAAGTCTCAAATGGAAGGCAAAATATGCAATTGAGTATTGCGTCGCCACCCCTCCCCTCCCCGCCTTGCCCTTACACCTCCTCCATCACTCCCCTCCCCTTGGACCATACTCACGCCCGCATTTCCTTCATCCACCCCGTATACCGAAATAAGATGAAGGATTTCTGACGCACCCTTCACTCCCACTCTACTAACCCCCATTCCCTCCACTATCAAACCCATTCCACCAACATTTCAAAATATAATCACATGAAGATAACATTGAACTCATACTGATTAAGCTAATTAAATATTATTCTTTTGCCTTTCTCGTATAGAAAGGTTATGCAATTGCTCCAAAAGCCGACTTTCTAACCGAGGCCCGGAGGGCCGAGTCTCATATAACATTCGACTCAGTTCTCCGAGATCGCAAAATATCTGTGTGTATGTATGTGTGTATGTATGTATGTATGTATGTATGTATGTATGTATGTATGTATGTATGTATGTATGTATGTATATATATATATATATATATATATATATATATATATATATATATATATATATATATATATATATATATATATATATATATATATATATATATATATATATATATAAATATATATATATATATATATATATATATATATATATATATATATATATATATATATATATATATATATATATATATGTATATATATATATATATATATATATATATATATATATATATATATATATATATATATATATATATATATATATATATATATATATATATATATATATATATATATATATATATATATATATATATATATATATATATATATATATATATATATATATATATATATATATATATATATATGTATGTATGTGTGTATGTGCGGATTTATTAACAAAATGTCCACATCGGTTTCTCGGAGATGGCTGAACCGATTTTTACAAACTAAGATTCAAACGAAAGGTATAATATTTCCATAGGTTGCTATTGAATTTCATTTTCAACCGACATCTTGATCCGGATTACGAGTTGAAGAGTATGGTTACAAAAGAAATTTGTTGATTTGTCCACACCGGTTTCTCGGAATTTTCTGAACCGATTTTGACAAACTTGATTTTAAATGAAAGGTCCATCAGCTGCTGTTGAATTTTGTGTGGATCCGAGTTCTGGTTCATGAATTACAGGGTGATACGTACGATCACACAGCAAATCCCGATTCTAACGAATTCTGCGATGATTGTAAAAAGGTGATTTTTTTTTCCAAAATGTAAACACAACGGTTGAATTTGTAGATCTAGGTCACCAACAGTCATTCAAAGTCTCTTTAGCCACACTGGCCACCATTGACGGATCCGGAAGCATCCAAATTCAGAATAACGGTTATATTGGTTTCTCGAAAATGGCTAGACCGATTTGATCAACTTAGTCTCAAATGAAAGGTGTTGCGTTCCTGGAAACTGATATTAAATTCCATCTCCATCCGATTTCCAGCTCCTGAATTACGGGTTGTGGAGTGCGATCACATAGAAAACTCCGATTCAAACCGATACTTCGATGAATGCAAAAAGGTGCTCTTATATATACTTACCAAGTGTAATAAGAATGAAAGACATTTTCATAATGTTATATTGTACGAACCAGCTATTAAATCATAGTTTGGAGAAATAAGAAAGGAACAATTGCACCTATAGGTGGATTAAAACAGGTTTTGTTTTAGTCTTTTCGTTTTCACGCTTCTTTACTTGACGGCGTCGTTTTAAGATTATCTGGTGTTTCTACATTATTGATGGACTTTTATTAATTATTAGGAACATGGAACGTTCAATTAGCTTTGGAATTCAAAGTTTACTTTTTGGTCACATATTCCCGAAAAAAATGGGGTGAATAGAATTTGCTGGTCCAGTATTTTAAGCCGCAATTGACTATAGTAAAGTGAGACCAGGTCACATATGCTTTCAAGCCCCCTGAACAGAGAGCGAAAGAGGAAGAATGCGATTCGTAAAAGAGACAAGTAGACATTTCAAAGTTTTCATTTGTTATATTTGTGAAATAGAAATGGTTTAAACTATCAGGATGGCAAAAATTTTGTCAGATCAACTACTGTCCAATGCATAAACTCTGATTGTAATCCTTGCTAATTGACTTGTACAATATAAAAAAAACTCGAATGAAACGTGTGTTGAATTATCCAATGCCTTACTACTAATTGTGATTGCCATTGGAACATCAATTGAAGTGTACTCAGTATAGAGCAGATATGGACGACGATACGTTAGAAGACATATTGTACTTGCATCCCCCCTCTAGAGTGGGGACTTTGGGAGACTTCTTTTCTCGGATCTAATTCGTGGATAGTGCATTTTCAATAATATCATCATAAAAAGGTGTTCTTAGTTTTCACATGACATGTTTGAGCATATGTTTCATTCAAAATTCAATAGAGATACGAAAAGTTGAAATATCCCACGTGTAATGTCTCTTTTGAAAATTTTCATCGTCAAACATTTATATCACCCAGTTAAGCAACATATGTTTCTGATAAAGCCATGAATTTCCTTGATTATAGTGTATATACAAGCTTTGAATAGAACGGAATTAAATTTGAGTTGAGGTAGTTTTTGATGGTCACCTGTCTACCCCTAATGCAACGTTTCTCAGGACTGCAAATATTTTATTTGCCATGTAGGATGTATTACTAGACTTGTTTCAGCGAAACTCTTTTACACTAAAACGCAAAGAAAATAATGGGTTAACAGCAGACAAAAAATAGTTTTGTTTTCTCAAACCTTCACAATTACATCGCAGACATGAAATTAGCTTGAATATTAATTAAGATTAGCAGAGGATCTAATCACACAAGAGAAATAGCAAGATAGATGTGAGTCGTGAAAGTTACCACGAACACGTAGAGAGAGAGAGAAATAGAGAGAAAGAGAGAGAGACAGAGAGAGTGAGAGTGAGATAGAAATAGGGGGGGGGGGGCATGTGAGGAATCGCAAATGATGGTTCATGCCGAGACCTTATTTTATAGGTATATTATGCGATATATTGATTCCTTACATCCTTATTATAAATAATATAAGTAGTAATTTTTGCGCCATAACCAATATAACCTTGCAAAGACTCAAATTTTCGCCAGAGTTTTGGGATTCAGATATCAGAAATCTTTTATCTCACTACTAGGTGAATTACTTGATAATCTGTTTATTAATATACCATCCAACATTTATTTCACGATTGAACGCAACGCCTAATCCAAGGGATAAATACATGAACTCCAGAAAAAATTTCACTATGAATACATTATTTTGTTTTTGAAGTGAACTTACATATTGATTTTTGAGGAATAGTTCAGTTATTATAGAGGTAATTCACAAAATGTTTTCAAATCGAATGCCTTCAATCACGCAGATGTGTTTTCATACCCTGATATTTATTTGATTTAGTTTTGCCCCTGAAACACCAGTAAACCAATACTCTGTATGAAGCGGTCTCCTTTTTAATTAGTGAAAATTGGTAAGCGAGAAATAAAAATACAAAATGTTTAATATCTCCGTCGCTCGTTAACGGATTTTCACAATATATAGCTTGTTCAAAAGGTATCTATAGGGGGGTTTCTAATTATGTGCAGGTTGTGGTGACTATATTGCTTTGTTCGAAAGTTATTTACTAAAAACCTGTAATGTTTTGACAAAACGACCCATATCTCAGAAAGTAAAGAACACATCGAAAAACAAAAATAATAGTGTCAAATGGCAACGTTAGGCCTTTCATTTGGAACTAGTTTCATTCGGATCGTTTCAGCCATTGCTGATATAGTTACATGACATTTTGTACATACATACATACACACATACATACACACATACAGACATTGTCTCAATTTGTCGAACTGAATCGATTGGTATATGAAACTCGGCCCTCCGGGCCTCGGAAAAAGTTTTCAAAGTTTGAGCGAATCCTATACATTTCTTTTGTAAGAAATGTAAAAAAACATTTTTGAATTCAGATAATAAATCTTGAATTTGAGAACCATTGCATCAGCAAGTTATGAAATGTTTTTGAAAATCTTATCTTCTGAGAAAAGGCCAATTAATATACAATGGGCTTTCGGGCTTCCATGCATTTTTTGTTTTAGTCTTTTCGTTTTCACGCTTCTTTACTTGACGACGTCATTTTAAGATTATCTGGTGTTTTTACATTATTGATGGACTTTTATTAATTATCAGGAACATGGAACGTTCAATTAGCTTTGGAATTCAAAGTTTACTTTTTGGTCACATATTCCCGAAAAAAAATGTGCTGAATAGAATTTGCTAGTCCAGTATTTTAAGGCGCAATTGACTATAGTAAAGTGAGACCAGGTCACATGTGCTTTCAAGCCCCTTGAACAGAGAGCGAAAGAGGAAGAATGCGATTCGTAACAGAGACAAGTAGATATTTCAAAGTTTTCATTTGTTATATTTGTGAAAAAGAAATGGTTTAAACTATCAGGATGGCAAAAATTTTGTCAGATCAACTACTGTCCAATGCATAAACTCTGATTGTAATCCTTGCTAATTGACTTGTACAATATAAAAAACTCGAATGAAACGTGTGCTGAATTATCCAATGCCTTACTACTAATTGTGATTGACATTGAAACATCAATTGAAGTGTACTCAGTATAGAGCAGATATGGACGACGATACGTTAGAAGACATATTCTACTTGCATCCCCCATCTAGAGTGGGGACTTTGGGAGACTTCTTTTCCCGGATCTAATTCGAGGATAGTTTTGCGCTTTGATCCGTTATTTTTCGTGAAAGTTCATACCAATAAAACGTATGTGCATTTTCAATAATATCATCATGAAAAAAGTGTTCTTAGTTTTTACATGACATGTTTGAGCATATGTTTCATTCAATATTCAATAGAGATACGAAGAGTTGAAATATCGCACGTGGAATGTCTCTTTTGAAAATTTTCATCGTCAAACATCCATATTACCCAGTTAAGCCACATATTTTTCTGAGAAAGCCATGAATTTCCTTAATTATAGTGTATATACAAGCTTTGAATAGAACGGAATTAAATTTGAGTTGAGGTAGTTTTTGATGGTCATCTGTCTACCCATAGTGCAACGTTTCTCAGGACTGCAAATATTTTATTTGCCATGTAGGATGTATTACTAGACTTGTTTCCGCGAGTCTCTTTTACACTAAAATGGGTTAACAGCAGACAAATTTCTCAAACCTTCACAGAAAGACAAGAAATTAGCTTGAAAATTAAGATTAGCAGAGGATCTTATCACACAAGAGAAATAGCAAGATGTGAGTCGTGACAGTAGCCAAGAACATGAAGAGAGAGAGAGAAAGAGAGAGAGAGAGAGAGAGAGAGAGAGAGAAAGGGGGGGGGGCATGTGAGGAATGGCAAATGATGGTTCATTCCGAGACCTTATTTTTATAGGTATATTATGCGATAGATTGATTCCTTACATCCTTATTATAAATAATATAAGTAGTAATTTTTGCGTCATAGCCAATATAACCTTATCAATATCAGAAATCTTTTATCTCACTACTAGGTGAATTACTTGATAATCTGTTTATTAATATACCATCCAACATTTATTTCGCGATTGAACGCAACGCCTAATCCAAGGGATAAATACATGAACTCCAGAAAAAATTTCGCTATGAATACATTATTTTGATTTTGAAGTTGAATATTGATTTTTGAGGAATAGTTCAGTTATTATAGAGGTAATTCACAAAATATTTTCAGATGTGTTTTGATACCCTGTGTGAGGTGTAGATTTACCTCAGTTTCGTACCTCTCAGTCTCTCACTCAACAGTGTCCTACACCGCCAATAATGCCTAGTTGTGCTGGCACCGCTGCCACTGCAAAGCGCCAACATCCGCCACGATAATCCTTTGTCAGCGTCATTGTGCATCAGATTCTCGTGGAGGTAAGTCATATACAAAGGAGGCATCTACGTGTCGAGTGATTTCCTCAGTAATAATAATAAATGGCGTCCTGTAAGATATCCTGCGCAAATCGCTACTTTTACATTGGCGATCCTGCCAGGAGTAACTATTATATTAGTTAGAAAGTCAACGAAATGAGCAGCAATAGGAAATCACTCGACATGGCGACTTTGAGAAAATTAAGAAAGTGAATATGGAGTGATCCGAACAAAACAAAATGGCGTGTTGTTATAACCGCTAATTAGAGAGGCGTGTAACGAAGACCGCCTAGGTTAAGGTGTGTAATGAAAACCACCTGAAGAAAAAATAAAATGGCGTGTTGTGACAACTGCTTAATTTTTGAAGAGGCGTGTAACAAAAACCGCCTAGGTTAAGGTGTGTAATGAAAACCACCGGGAAAAAATCAAAATAGCATGTTGTAATAACCGCTTATTAGAGAGGTGTGTAACGAAAACCGCCTAGGTTAAGGTGTGTAATGAAAACCACCGGGAAAAAACAAAATAGCGTGTTGTGATAACCGCTTATTAGAAAGTCGTGTAACGAAAACTGCCTAGATTGAGGTGTGTAATGAAAACCACCTTGAAACAAAAAAGACAAAATGGCGAGTTATGATAACCGCTAGTTATTTGACAGGCGCGTAATGAAAACAGCCCAGGTTTAAGTGTGTAATAACCGCTTATTAGAGAGGTGTGTAACGAAAACCGCCTAGGTTAAGGTGTGTAATGAAAACCACCGGGAAAAAACAAAATAGCGTGTTGTGATAACCGCTTATTAGAAAGGCGTGTAACGAAAACTGCCTAGATTGAGGTGTGTAATGAAAACCACCTTGAAACAAAAAAGACAAAATGGCGAGTTATGATAACCGCTAGTTATTTGACAGGCGCGTAATGAAAACAGCCCAGGTTTAAGTGTGTAGTGAAAACACCTGAATGAAAACAAATTGACCTGATGTGATAACCACTAAATATTTGAAAGGCGTGTAATGAAAACCGCCTTGGGAAAAAACATGGCCACGCAATGAAAAATGACATTAACTATAATGAACATGTTTAAATAATTATTCGGTGCGCTTTGGAACAATAATGGAAACCGTCAAGTGCATACAAATGTTGTTATATGTCATCGCGACTATAAATTCGAAGGAATGGCCAAAGCAATTGAGCATGCTTTATGCAATTCGGGAAGACTTCCATGAAAGAAGGCATGCTTACTAAGCTTGGGTGTGTTGTAATCCCTGAAAATCTGTCCAAGAAAACACTAGAAGTGTCTCATGCTGGACACCCCTTAACGGCAAAACTCAAGAGCATTCTGCGAGAACGTGTATGGTGCCCCGGGATGAACACAGATACAGTGAGTGCAATCATGCAAATATCTAGTACATCCTCTCTTGCGTCAGTGTTTCACCTCGTAGCAGAAATAGGCCGACGGAATATAACTAGGACACCTAGAAGAAGAAGAAACGATATTTGGAGGTTAGACTAGACTAAATTGTTTGCTAATATGATGTTAATTATAGCAGACGAATTAGCATTAGCGCTGATATCACTTAATATACCGAAGTGATATGGATATCACGTCAAAGAATTCATATTTAAGCGAGATGATAGTGTTTGACATTTCAATTGACAACTCAAATGTCATTGATTTCGCACCGTAAATGTAATCATTCGCAATTGCGGGAAATTTGCGATTCTATCGAAAATGTTTCATTGTATGCATTAAAAATATATTTAAAGAAATAAGTTAGATGTTTATATGGTTCGTATTTCAGACGGAAAGGGCAAATATTTTACCGTTGCGTTCCAAGACACTTTTTACTGGTACATTTAAGTGTTCAGTTGGCTTTAGATTCTTAAACCAAACTATTTGCAAACGATCAGACATAGATTCAATCCTAAGCTAGTGTTCTGTATTTACTGAAATATGTCATGAAAAATTAAGTTGCTCAAAATTCACGTTTTGACAGTTTTAGTGCTCGATGAAATCAAAACTGCAGGAACAAATCTCAACAGAAACATAAATATTGTTGCCAGAATTATTGAAAGATTCGAAAATAGACCATGCAGAGTTGCCAGTTACATTAAATTGGTCGGAATTCGAGCAAAATTGTATTGAGATTGGATAATTTTTTTTTCGAATTTTTTAGCACTATACGAATCTATAGGAGATTGTTTAAATTTTCTAAGATTACCAAAAAAATACGAATTCATGCAAAATCGAACGGAATATAACAATTATCCTGAAGTGACGTTCCCCTCGAGTGTCCATGTTAATTCGAATAATATGAGTGATGAAAGCTGGTTGCCGGTCCGTTGGGAATTTCTAGCCCATCCACTTGAAATGCAGGTAAATACAGGTTGGAAGAGTGTAGCAGTTCTTTTTTTTAGGGAAGAGGAAGAATGTGAGGTGTAGATTTACCTCAGTTTCGTACCCCTCAGTCTCTTACTCAACAGTGTCCTACACCGCCAATAATGCCTAGTTGTGCTGGCATCGCTGCCACTGCAAAGCGCCAACATCCGCCACGATAATCCTTTGTCAGCGTCATTGTGCATCAGATTCTCGTGGAGGTAAGTCATATACAATGGAGGCATCTACGTGTCGAGTGATTTCCTCAGTAATAATAATAAATGGCGTCCTGTAAGATATCCTTCGCAAATCGCGACTTTTACACCCTGATATTCAAAATCGGTTTGCTTTTGCTCCTGAAACACCAGTAAACCAATACTCTGTATGAAGCGGTCTCCTTTTTAATTAGTGAAAATTGGTAAGCGAGAAATAAAAATGCAAAATGTTTAATATCTCCGTCGCTCGTTAACGGATTTTGATAATATATAGCTTGTTCGAAAGGTATTTTTATAGGGTTTCTAACTATGTGCAGGTTGTGGTGACTATATTGCTTAGTTTGAAAGTTATTTACTAAAAACCTGTAATGATTTGACAAAACGACCAATATCTCAGTAAGTAAAGAACATATCGAAAAACAAAAATTATAGTGTCAAATGGCAACGTTAGGCCTTTCATTTGGAACTAGTTTCACTCGGATCGGTTCAGCCATTGCTGAGATAATTACATGACATTTTGTACATACATACATACACTACACATACACACACACATACGACACTTTCTCAATTTGTCGAGCTGAATCGATTGGTATATGAAACTCGGAAATGTAAAAAAACATTTTTGAAGATAGACAATAAATCTTGAATTTGAGAACCATTGCATCAGAAAGTTATGAAATGTTTTTGAAAATCTTATCTTCTGAGAAAAGGCCAATTAATATACAAGGGGCTTTCGGGCTTCCATCCCTTTTTACATTTCTTATAAAAGAAATGTATAGAATTCGCTCAAACTTTCAAGATTTTTTCCGAGGCCCGGAGGGCCGGGTCTTATATACCAATCGACTCAGCTCGACGATTTGGGACAATGTCTCTGTGTGTGTGTGTGTCTGTGTATGTGTATGTAACGGACAAATTCTCATTCGTGTTTCTCAGCAATGGCTGAACCGATCTTATCCAAACCAATTTTAAATGAAAAAACTAAAAAACAGTATGAACGCTATTAATTTGTTTTTGATTCTGATGTTTAGTTTCCAAGATATGAATATTTGAATGCGCGTTTTTTGCAGTTTTTTTAAATTTTCTGCCGATATTGACAATATAGATTGACAATTTATATGTTTTTAGACAGCTTTAACGTATACCTTTCGTACAAGCTATAGATTGTTGAAATAGGACTATTATCAAAAGAGATATTTAACATTAAATGCGGACGAAAGATTTTTATCATTTCCCATAGCCAGAAATATGACCAAAAACATGTAATCTATTATTAACGCCAAAACGGCTTATTTTAGGTCAATAGTATCTTCGGAGAATTTAATGGAGGCAATATGCCATTTCTTTTGGTATTGTACTTTTGCTGATTAATCCGCCTATTAGTGAGATATTTTCACAATTTTTTTTGGAAGTGATTATATCGAAATGATGCCTTCAGCAAATTTGTAGTTCTTACTTTTGCGAATAACGTTACTGAAGACTCCAATATTTATTTTGAAGACTTTAAAAGTTATGGCTTGTTGTTTGATGATTACTCTTTGTCGCCTATTTATTGTTCAATATTTATTTCGATAAAACGAATTTTGTATTTCATTTTACTATCTACAACCGCTAGAAATAATCACCGAACACTTCCAAGTTGTCTGGAAGGAACTTGATAACTTATCAGTGCAAAAATGTTCATTGGTGCGAACCTTCTGACTGCAACTTATAACCATCGGATCGATCTGAAACATATCGGAAAATGAAAAGCGAAATAAATAACTCCAAGCAACGGCGTAGCCAAGAGAAGGTTTTGGGGATTAACACCATACAACCCCCCCCCCCCCCCCACAACACCAAAAAAAAAATATTGGATTGAAGTTGAAAATTTATTTATTTAATTCAATATTACAATAACAATTATCTGATCCGTACATTGATAACCTGTTGTTGTAAATATCATGAGGACTTTTGATAAATTGTCGGAGTGGGGTCCTGATATGTAACTGATCTCTTGATTTCACAGTTGTCTAATAGCATCAATATCAAATTCCTGTCTGAAAACATTCCAATAGAAAATTCCAGAGTTCTGTAATCAATCATAATCCTCAGATTTATTTTCAAATTGATCTCGTTTTTGTAGAGATGTACTGTAATAAGGGTCTTTATTTAATAGGAAGCGAAGTTAAAATTGATTTAATGTCTATGAAACATAGAACTGCTCACCAAAAAATGCATAAATTTCAACAATTGCTAAAAATGTTTTTGCCTTTCTCATTCACTCTAAAATTCGTCGATCTAATCCCGACCGGGAGGGCCGAGTGTCATATGCTAATCGACTCAGTTCGTCGAGATCGGAAAATGACTGTGTGTATGTATGTCTGTATGTATGTGTGAGGTCACATTTTTTTCACATACATACATGTACATACATACACGTGTATGTGGAAAAAATATGACCTCTGTTAATCAGAGATGGCTGGATCGATTTGCACAAAATTAGTCTCAAATGAAAGGTACAATCTTCCCATCGGCTGCTATTGAATTTTTTATTGATTGGACTTCCAGTTCCGGAGTTACGAGTTGAAGAGTGCAATCACAAAACAAATTCCCATATAAACTGAAATGAAAAATTTTCAAAATCAAATTTGTATTTTTGATGCCAAATGACATTATAATGCATGAAACATTGAGACTCGATATTTAGTCGTCAATAAGTGTGGACGTGTTTTGCATTCGCTCCCGGTATCGCGCGCTAAAGTTTGTTTAATTTTAATTTCACCAAGCGCCTCGTGCTAAAGTTTGTTTTGTTTCAATTTGACCGCGCGCCGCGTGCTAAAGTTTGTTTTGTTTTAAGTGACCGATTTTAAAAAAAGTGCGAACGATAATAAAATGAACTGCGAAATTTGTGCCTTGGACGCCTCTGCGGATTCGATTCTGTGGACGTGTGTTGGATGCCCAAGGAAGTATCATGCAGCTTGCATTGGCGTGACCGTGCAGCGGGGATCACTAAGGAGAAAGGACAGGAGATTGGTTGATGTCAACTCGTACATACTGCCATGCTGCGACTCGTGTCAGGAACTACTACATGGGAAAATTGCTTTCAACGGACTCGCCGAGCAGCAAAAACTTCTGGAAAAACAAATACGGGAGAATACTGAAGTGATTCATCAACTAACATTTCAGCAAAACAAGCCGGACCTAGTACATGAGGCACTCGAAGGCCTAGAAATACTTCTCACTACTGTTAAACAGGAATTGATTGCAATCAACAAAAATAGTAGTCTAGCCGGCAGTGTTATTGCAATAAAAAACCACGTTACCTCTCTGCTTGACACAGCAATTAAGTCAACATCAGATAGTGTATACGAATCGTTAAAAACAGTTACTTCGGAATTATCCGCTGATTTGCGTGACATGAACGCGGAAATAAGTCAGCTTAGTCAGCTGTCATTAGACACAGCCAACAGTAATCCTCCAAATTCCACCCTAGGATACGAGATTCTCGACGAGTTGAAGTCGGTCTCAGTTGCCCTCAATGAAAATAAAAGCACCAGGCAACTACGGTCGTCACATGAATCAACGTTGCTGCCAGAAATTCTCAACGAGGTTAAAGCGATGTCAGCATATGTATATGCGAATAATAAGACCGCGCAATTGCTATCGCCGAATGACTCACGCCCCAGTTTGGAAATTGAATTAAATAACGCTATTAACTCAGGATGGCGTTTCTTGGGCACAAAAAAAGTATGGAAAGCTGACTGGAGTGAGTACGATGCGCGAGAAATAAATCGATTGAATCAACAAAAACAGGCGGATAAGGCTAGAAGGCGTAAAAAGAAACAAATATTTAGAAACCGGAATACTAATATTAAAAACAACAACAACAACAATATTTTTCCACCTGATCGGAGACCCCCTGCAACAATAAACGATCGTTATTATGGCCCGCCGGCCAATTTTTCCAATCGCAACTTTTTTAATCGTGCCAGTAGCTCCAGTCATAACCAAAACCGTCATCCCAATCATAGCTGCAACACGAATTTTCTACCACCGGATAGAGTGCTTCTTGCAGCAGCCAAGGATCGTTTTTCCGGCCTACCTACAAATTATATTCCATCGATTCAATTTACACGAGGCGAGATTTTGAATCCCTGCCCAGCACGTGATACATCAAGATCATCGCAACAATTAAATGCAGTAAATACGGAATGTTCGCCATCATCATCACCGTGTGAGGCATGCCGCTTTCAACATTCGTGTTTTCGGTAGTTTCGACACTTTCCTTAGAAGAAGAAAAAGACGAGTTTGCTGTTGAGCACAGTGTTTTCCAAGAATTAGATAATGATGGTAGACTTTCCAATACAAAAAAGACTGCGACAGAATTATTAATGTATTGTCAAAATTTTAATAGGATGAAAAGTCCAGCCAAAATGGCAGAAATTCATAAACGTATATTAGGTTCGTCATTTTTGGTTATATTAGGAACTGAAACTAGCTGGGACGATAGCGTAAAAAGTGAAGAAATTTTCGGCAGTGGTTTTAACGTATTCAGAGACGATCGAAATCTTCACGAATCTCAAAAGAAGTCTGGCGGGGGAGTCCTTGTGGGTATTTCGGCTCAATTTAATTCAGAAATTCTAGTCACAGTGAAGTTTAAGGAATTTGAACATGTGTGGGTTAAATCAAACATTGCCGGCGAAATGCATGTTTTTGCCTCTGTATATTTCCCACCAGAGCATGCTAATATAACATCGTACGAAGCTTTTTTCCAAATTGCTGAACAAATTTTATCTGAACTCCCAGCCGAGGTTAAAGTTCACATTTACGGAGACTTTAACCAACGCAACGCAGATTTTATTCCGGACTCTGAAAACGAACATATTTTAATCCCAGTCGTGGGAGAAAACGAAACATTGCAGTATATTTTCGACAAAACTGCTAGCATAGGACTAAATCAAATAAATCACGTAAAAAATCGACAGAATTGCTATCTCGATCTTTTATTTACAAACATTCAGGAAGACTTCTGTGTATCTGAATCTCTAACTCCTTTGTGGAAAAATGAAGCATTTCATACTGCTATTGAATTTTCCTTATTCATCCATGAAATTCAAAAACCCAGCGATTGTGACTTTGAAGAAGTCTTTGAATACCATAAAGCCAATTATGACAATATCAGGCGGAAGCTAAGTAGTGTCGACTGGCAAAATAGCCTTAGAAATGAAGAAAATATTGTAACCGCAGTGGACGTATTTTACAAAATTATTTTCAAAATAATTTATGAAGAGGTGCCCATTAACAAAAAAAGACGACACGGCAACTCGAAGCATCCCGTTTGGTATAATAGACAAATTAAGAGTTTGAAAAATAGGAAGCAAAAAGCCCATAAGCTATATAAGAAAAACCAAAATAATGAGGACTTGGAAAAATATTTCGACATTTGCGATAAACTAAATATGGCCATAGATTCTGCACTTGCGGATTATAATTCAAAAACGGAACAGCAGATCAAATCTTGTCCAAAGAATTTTTTCAATTACGTCAAAACTAAATTAAAATCAGACAATTTCCCATCAACAATGCACTTGGATGACAACGTACGTGATAACTCGGAAGAAATCTGCAACCTATTTGCAACATTCTTCCAAGAAATATATACGACTTTTTCTGAACAAGACCGTGATCGCGATTACTTCGCTTTTCTTCCCGATTTTCCTTTGGATATTAGTGTCAATCATGTCATAGTGGAAGACATTTTCAATTCTCTAAAACATTTAGATGTATCAAAAGGTTCTGGCCCTGATGGAATCCCACCATTATTTATGAAAAACCTAGCAACCGAGTTAACTGCCCCATTGTTCTGGCTGTTTAATATGTCTTTGCAATCTGGACAGTTCCCTAAAATATGGAAAAAATCTTTTTTAGTGCCTATATATAAATCTGGCAAAAAATCTGACGTACGTAATTATCGTGGTATAGCCATAATCTCCTGTATTCCGAAACTTTTCGAATCAATCATTAACGAAAAAATATTTCTTCAAATAAAAAACAGAATTTCCAACCTCCAGCATGGCTTCTTCAAAGGTCGTTCGACCTCAACAAACTTACTAGAATTTATTAATTATACACTGATTGCAATGGATAATGGAAACTACGTGGAGGCACTTTATACAGACTTTAGTAAAGCATTTGATCGCATTGACATCCCAATGTTACTTTATAAATTGACAAAGATCGGCATTGAGCCTGGGCTACTTACATGGTTAGAATCATATCTCTCCGAACGTCAGCAAATAATTAAATTTAAAGGAAAGCAATCTAATCCAATTAAAGTCACCTCAGGAGTTCCACAAGGCTCTCATTTAGGCCCTCTATTGTTTATTTTATACGTGAACGATATCTCCTTCATTCTCAAAAAACTGAAAATACTAATTTATGCGGACGATATGAAACTTTATTTGGAGATAAGAAATGCCGAGGATATTAATACATTTCAAAACGAAATACAAATTTTCCACATGTGGTGTCAAAAAAGCCTCTTACAACTGAACGTGAAAAAGTGTAATTCAATAACCTTTAGTAGAAAACGACAAACACCGAATGTTGAGATTACCTTAGGAAATCAGACTGTAGTAAAATGTGAAAGAATTAGGGATTTAGGTGTTATATTAGATTCAAAGTTAAATTTTATTGATCATTATAACACAATTATACACAAAGCTAACAACATGCTCAGTTTTATAAAACGCTTTAGCTATCATTTTGAAGATCCTTATACAATAAAAATATTATATATTGCATATGTTAGGTCGATATTGGAATATTGCAGTATTATTTGGTGCCCTTTTTCAAGCAGACATGAAGAACGAATAGAATCGGTACAAAAACAGTTTTTATTATTTGCCCTTCGTAAATTAGGATGGACAGCATTCCCTCTGCCATCTTATGAAGCACGCTGCTTGCTTATCAATATTCAAACATTAAAGGAGCGTCGCGAGTTTGCAATGCTCTCATTCATTAATAATATCGTTTCGCATCGTATCGATTCAGCTGAAATTTTATCCAAATTGAACTTTTATGCACCTTCACGACAGCTACGAAATCGAAGTATATTTTCAATAACTCCTTTTCGCACAAACTATGCAAAATATAGCCCCATAAATCGAATGATGTCTATTTATAATCACTATTGCGACTCAATTGATTTTACAATGTCTAAACTGAAACTAAAGCAATATTTTATACACAAAAGAAATTCTAACGCGTAAGAGGATGATTCAGTAAAAGCCGAAATTGCTTCATTTATACTAAATTCACGAAATATACACATTAGTAATTAAGGAAATCTGTAGTCTACATCGATTGACGAAATAAATAAATAAATAAACTCGAAAAAATAACGATTGACAAAAATTGATTTTTTTGGACTTTGTTACTTATTTGCTCTGTTACTATTTTCTGAAAAATTAATTCTGCATAATTTTAAAACTTCAACAATTACGGTTTCGGAATTATGCCGTTTAGATATTAAGATCGATTTTCACCAAACTTCCACCAATTGTAAAATTGGTATTGTAAAAAAACGTAAGGGCGATACTTCAATGCTGATAGGTGGGACCGAAAAAGTAAACAATCGCCAAAGGGACTATATACTATATATACAATCATTTTGTCAATTTCAATAGCAAACACAAATTTTAATTTAATAATTTCAAATACCTCATGAAGTTTTGGGTTTCGATCACTGAATCATGCAATCTAGGATGTAAAAAACACAATAGTTCTTAAATAGGAAATAAAACCAAGTCTGGTAATATGCACTGTTGATTTTCTTTGAATGCACTATGGGTCACAAGGGGGATTTTTCGGTACAAAAATCAATAACTCCCAAACCGTTCATTTTAGAGAAATTATGTCTGAGAGAATATTTTTGGGGATTAAATTCGCTTTCTTTTAAAGTAAAATGTACCTAGGGTGGTCCTCTCAAATATTCATTTCGAAAAATTATTTTTCGAACAAAATGGTATAGCAAGATACTTACTTCAGCAAAGTTGTAGAAAAATGTTTTTCAGTTAACATTTTCAAATGAATCAAAGTTATAGCACTATTGGTTTTTATTTTATAATTATTTTCATTCTTTAACTTAGGGTGTTTCTGAAAAAGTCAGTTTTTTAACTATAACTTTTTAAATAGTTAGTCTATCTTCATACTCTCTATGAAGCAATTTTAGTACTTTTCATTGCGCATATTTCTGCTGAAGAATGTGAATCGATATCATTTTTCGTTATCGAATTACGATCATTTTTTTAAATAAAAATGATAGTTTTCAATGTTCTCTAACTCAGAAGGTTGCAAAAAGTAGCAGCTAAATTTGTACTCTTTTGAAAGTGCATCAAAAATACTATAAAATATTTCAAAATCAAAGTCAGCATTTTTGCCCTTCGATGTCAAATATAAACAACAACACCACGAGTCGTGACAGTTTAATTGGTATCAATCTCATTCATGAATCGAATCGCAGTAGCCGACGACTGCTTTGATCAACGCGTGTAGTGCTTTGTATTATTAGTGCTGTTAAAATGCATGTTCGATCTCTGGAAAGTGGCCAAAGGTGAAAATAAAAATAAAATAAAAGTTGTGTTTGAGGAAATAATGAGATAATTTGATGTGGGAAAAAATGAAAAAATAAGTTCACTCAGAATGCAAAAGCTGTAACAATTAAAACATGTAAAAGGTTTGATCAATTTTGGAAAGACAGTAATCGAATTGAGACGAAAGTGCTCGATAAAAATTCGAAATATTTTGAGAAGCCGTTAACAGTTCCTACAAAAGATTCAAACTGCACTTCCTCCCAAACTAGCATTCACAGAAATTCGTCGCTTACTTAGAACAGAATGAAGGGTAATCCTTAATTCATTTGCTTTTTAAGGCAAAATGCGCTACATTTTAGGGTAAGGTGGGACAAATCCGACCTAGTAAATGGTTTTGGCTGTAAAATTCTCATTCTACATCGAATCAAGGCGTTTTATATACCAAATTAAAAGTTAGACTCCTGTGCAACTTTCTGTATATAGCATATTATTTGGATCTTCGGAATATCTTGAGATACAAGCGTTTTACAAAAATCTTCATTTTTGCTGTTTTCAAAAATGGTGGGGTAAACCCGACCCCCTATGTTTTTGGTTGATTTAGTACAGATATTACTCAAATTTTATGGGTTTTCAATGATAAATCAATCAATGTTGTGTTATTGTATTGTAACATGAAGAAAATGGAGCTCAATATCAATCTTGGAATGCTAAAATCACGAGCAGTAGCACGTAATGATATTCCCATTTGCATCGGAGCAATTGCTTGACGAATACTATAATCATCACGTTTTTGTGTCTTTCGTTTGTAATTATGAACCATTTTGCATGAAAATAATAAATAATAACAATAAAAATATATTTCAATTTGATAAATAAAAATTTTCTTAGCAAAAAAGCGGTCGGATTTACCCCAATATTTAGAGGTCGGATTTGCCCCACCGCGTCATTTTTCATTACGATGCAATTAAAAAATATATGAAAAAGGTTGAACTAAATTCATCTATGCACTTTGTAGGACTTAAATAAAAAAATTTAAATCCACTTACATTTATTATGCAGTCACTTTAACAATCAGAAATATCCTGTAGTTAATAATGCACAAAAGTCAAATCAAAAGTTGTAAAAACACACTTTTTGTCGTATGAGCATCTCAATGTAGACTAATAAAATGCTGTCATACCACCATTAAGATTATTTTCGATGCTCTACACGACAACATTGATATTAGTTTGCGTAGTGCTTCTGATTTTCGGTAACAGAGGGGGGCGGGTTTACCCAACGGTCGGATTTGCCCCACCTTACCCTATATTATGTCAACACTTCCATTACCAACAAGTTTCATGAGCGAACAAGGAGCTGAGGCTCGAAACAAATACTACCGGAACGATCGACTGAGTCACGGTAGAAATTGTTCAAGAGTCGCGAACATGGAAGATGTTTTCTTTAGAGCAATGGATTCGTCTGATCCGGTTCTTGCAGCTAGAAGATCCCGATACAGTAAACGCACTGAAATAAGTTCAATATTAAATGAGTTAGCACTTTGGGAAAAGAGATACGATTCAGATAACTATAACGACGACGATGCTGATGATGTTGATGATTGTGATTATAATAATTATGAGGATGACGATGATAATAAAGTAGTTACGTAGAATAGTAAAATAAATATGTGCCTGAGCCTAACGTTTTCAATATTTGTGTACATATATTTGACAAGCTCAAAAAATCATTTAACAACTCGACTTTTTGATCTAGTAAAGCAGGTTCTAAATGGCAATGACCAGACACTTAAAAACAGCCGTATGCTGATGTCATTTAATCATAATGTTGATGTCAACATTTGTCGCTGAACGAAAAAAAAGCAAAAGTTGATTTTGAGATATTTTACAGCATTTTTGATGCACTTTCGAAAGAGTACAAATTTAGCTGCTACTTTTTGCAACCTTCTGAGTTAGAGGTCATTGAAAACTATCATTTTTATTTAAAAAAATGATCGTAATTCGATAACGAAAAATGATATCGATTCACATTCTTCAGCAGAAATATGCGCAATGAAAAGTACTAAAATTGCTTCATAGAGAGTATGAAGATAGACTAACTATTTAAAAAGTTATAGTTAAAAAACTGACTTTTTCAGCAGAGGTGGGAAAATACCGGTTTAATACCGGTACGGTAAACCAAATTTTCACAAGTGTTTATGTTTCCTTTACATTGTGTGCGGTCTTATCGCTGGTTGTGTTTATACGAGACATGAAAACCAAACCGAGTTTCGTTTACACAGCACCGCGGTTTGGTTTTGATTTTCGTTTACCGGTGCACGAGTATGGGAAGGAAACACAAGAATAACGGAACCAAACTTCGGTTGTGTTGCGGTTGTGTATTCGGGTTGATGTTTATCGGCAGTGCTAGTGCTGCTAGTATTTTTTATTAAGAATTCTAAACAAATTTCTTTATAATATAAGATATCTTTTCTGTAATTGAAAAAAATGTCTTCAGACATTTTTTCTGTTCAAATAAATTATGTTCGTGGTCATGAATGGCGTTCCTTAACTCAATATTGCGACATCTTCTTAATGATTTATCATCAGGAAGTTTGCAATATGGGTATGTTTGGTATGGGAAACTGCCCAAAAATCGAAAGTAAAAGGAAATTTAATGGCCTCCGCCATTTTTATACCTATGATAGCAGATCAATTTAAGATGACGGTATATTCAAGATATTCTTCACGCGACATGGACATTTTAAATATAAGAAATATGTCAAAAGATCGCAAATTGACGCCTGCCGTCATTTAAAATCTGAAATGGCGAGCTTTATTCAATACTATTGGTATTCAATAACGTTTTAATGGTAAAAAATATCATGAAACAAGGGTATTTTTGATATCGAAAAGTTGTGTAGAGATTACGAATTGTTATTCGTCGTCATTTTACATCCCAATATGGTGTTATTTTCACGACGATTTAGCATTTAAAAGCATGCATATTTAAATAGGCATATATTTCCAAGGAAACATTTGTTTTGTTATAATGAGACAGCCAACTTCGTGATTGGACACAATGTGAACAATTTTTTTTATTCAAATTATTGCGCAACATTTTTAAAAAATTTAATTGTTCTGCAGTAGATTTACATACACACATCGGCTGGTATCGCCGGAAATATTTATTCCTTAAAGAAACTTAGTTTTTAATGGCGGTCTATAAAATGAAAGTGTTTTTGCTATTCGTTAGTTGGTGGCTGTTCTCAATGAATTAAGTTTTTTTGTAATTGAATAATTTAGTGGTAGTTTTCTCTAAACTCGAATGTTCGCGACCAAACCTTCTAGAAGTTTCAAAACGATGTACAGTAACAGCAAAAATAACAGAAATGCGTATTACCAGCACTCAGTAAATAAGAACCTAATCGTGAGTTTCCCCCAACTTGCGTCTGAGTTGCTCACCATATGTAAATAACACACACATACACGCAATTGCCTCTGTGCAAGGATAGATGTATCAATACGATGCGCCGTAGCAGTAATAATAAGGATATATGTATACAAAATGCGAGTGTGTGCTCGAGATTATTCGAGAATCGCCTAACCAGCGCAACCAGACGTGGATAAGATTTCATTGATACGACTATTGGCGATATAAATACAGGCCACTTTGAATGCATTGAGTGTTAATGTGAAGTTTCAAGTGATTCAAGTCATGTTTAATTGATTTAATTAATTTTATTGATTGCATTAATTTAATTGATTTTATTGTTTTTGTTATTTTATTGACATCGCTGATTTCATTGTTTAATTTAATTTCAATTTAAACAATTGTTGAACTTTTAACAACTGCTCAGAACCAGCCATATCGATATTACTCCATTGACTCTCAACAACTAATTGAACTCAATTCAGTTGTCTATTCGGCAGCACTGCAGACAAATTTACTGCTTCTTCATTCAACCGAAGCACCTTGTACAGAAAAAACCAGGCTCGGTTTTCTAAAGCCAAACCGAAACCGCTGCTGAGAATACATCAACACAAGTTGAAATTCGTACACACATGTAAACGGTGCTGAGTGGCTCGGTTTGGTTTTATAAACTGAGAGTCGGTGGAGGTTTTTCTATCGTTTACCGTGTGAACGAAATCTAAACCGAATACGATGTGCATCACTCGTTTACACGTGTTGAGATTTTGAGAACAATACTAGTGTATGTACGTACCGGTTGGTTTTCTTACCCACCTCTGTTTTTCAGAAACACTAAAATGACACCCTAAGATAAAGAAGAAAAATAATTATAACATGAAAACCGATAATGCTATAACTTTGATGCATTTGAAAATGTTACTTGAAAAACATTTTTCTACAACTTTGCTGAAGTAAGTACCTTGCTACACCATTTAGTTCTGAACATAATTTTTCGAAAATAATATTTGAGAGGACCACCCTAGCTACATTTTACTTTAAAAGAAAGAAAATTTAATTTCCAAAAATATTCTCTCAGTCATAATTTCTCTAAAATGAACGGTTTGGAAGTTATTGATTTTTGTACCGAAAAACCGCCCTTGTGACCCATAGTGGAATGGTGGGTTTTTTCAAGAAAAAGCGTTGATTTCTTAATTCTCAGTCGCGTTGGAAATTTGAGTAAAGTATAAACTCAATTCGATTTTTTTTGGCTCAGTACAATATACATAACCCCTTTAGAAAAATCAGTTTTCCCACCACAATGCATTGATTGAAGAATTTAGATATTTTATTAACAGAGCATTAGCAATAATTCGTTTGTATGTCTATTTTATGAGCCATTTGTTCGCCTTCCCATTGATTTGGTTTGAGATTTCTAGCACTGATGTTGTCCTATGCTGATTTGAGTGATTCTCTGAGTCCTGCCACTATCCCATGTAATATGTGTTATCAAAAACATCGCGAAGCATCAAGTTCTAAATGTTCTCAAACGATATAATATCCGAAGAGAGTGATAAGAGTTATAAGAAATCTCTCATCACACTGTTAGGTGGATTAAAAGCGTTTTTGTTTTAGTCTTTTCGTTTTCACGCTTCTTTACTTGACGGCGTCGTTTTAAGATTATCTGGTGTTTCTACATTATTAATGGACTTTTATTAATTACCAGGAACATGGAACGTTAAATTAGCTTTTGAATTCAAAGTTTACTTTTTGGTCACATATTCCCGAAAAAAAAATTGTGCTGTATAGAATTGGCTGGTCCAGTATTTTAAGGCGCAATTGACTATAGTAAAGTGAGACCAGGTCACATGTGCTTTCAAGCCCCTTGAACAGAAAGCGAAAGAGGAAGAATGCGATTCGTAAAAGAGACAAGTAGATATTTCAAAGTTTTCATTTGCCCTATACAAACCAATACTATGAAAAAGAAATGGTTTAAACTATCAGGATGGCAAAAATTTAGTCAGAGCAACTACTGTCCAATGCATAAACTCTGATTGTAATCCTTGCTAATTGACTTGTACAATATAAAACACTCGAATGAAACGTGTGTTGAATTATCCAATGCCTTACTACTAATTGTGATTGCCATTGAAACATCAATTGAAGTGTACTCAGTATAGAGCAGATATGGACGACGATACGTTAGAAGACATATTGTACTTGCATCCCCCATCTAGAGTGGGGATTTTGGGAGACTCCTTTTCCCGGATCTAATTCGTGGATAGTTTTGCGCTTTGATCCGTTATTTTTCATGAAAGTTCATACCAATAAAACGTATTTGCATTGTCAATAATATCATCATAAAAAAGGTGTTCTTAGTTTTCACATGACATGTTTGAGCATATGTTTCATTCAAAATTCAATAGAGATACGAAGAGTTGAAATATCGCACGTGGAATGTCTCTTTTGAAATTTTTTATCGTCAAACATCCATATTACCCAGTTAAGCCACATATTTTTCTGAGAAAGCCATGAATTTCCTTAATTATAGTTTATATACAAGCTTTGAATAGAACGGAATTAAATTTGAGTTGAGGTAGTTTTTGATGGTCACCTGTCTACCCATAGTGCAACGTTTCTCAGGACTGCAAATATTTTATTTGCCATGTAGGATGTATTACTAGACTTGTTTCCGCGAGTCTCTTTTACACTAAAATGTAAAGAAAATAATGGGTTAACAGCAGACAAATTTCTCAAACCTTCACAATTACATCGCAGACAAGAAATTAGCTTGAATATTAATTAAGATTAGCAGAGGATCTTATCACACAAGAGAAATAGCAAGATGTGAGTCGTGACAGTAGCCAAGAACATGAAGAGAGAGAGAGAAAAAGAGAGAGAGAGAGAGAGAGAGAGAGAGAGAGAGAGAGAGAGAGAGAGAGAGAGAGAGTGAGAGTGTGATAGAAATGGGGGGGGGGCATGTGAGGAATGGCAAATGATGGTTCATTCCGAGACCTTATTTTTATAGGTATATTATGCGATAGATTGATTCCTTACATCCTTATTATAAATAATATAAGTAGTAAGGCCATTACAAATATTTTTGAAAAATTATGTCAACCCCCCCCCCTTCAAAATCGCTGAAAAAAATCAGGGGGCAAATAATTTTTTTTTAAATAATCAATATTCAAAAAATTTTCACGTTTTATATAACAACAATAACTTCCATAGAGTTTTGCTTTTCATAACTGAAAACTATTATGGTAGTTTTAGAAATTACCATCCCATCATCAAATGAAACGTTTGCTGGTCGCGGAAGGAAGGACCCATCTGTGTATTATCAAACAAACATCTCATGGAAAGGCTAATACAGACCGACTTCTGAATCGATTCCATTTTAAACGCCACAGTCGATAGAGACATAATCGATCGTTGCATTCGAAAATAATTTCGATAAAGAAACAATCTGAATTCAAATCAGACTCCTGGCGATTTATATGTGGTTCAATATTCAATATACATGAGCTTTACCGAAAGGTTTTTGACATTTAAAGATTTCATATGGGATCGTTCATACCGTATTTCCGCAGCCATATGTGCGATTCGTATGAACTTGACTAGATCAAAATCTGCTATTAAACCTTCCATTTAAGACTAAGCTTGTGAAAATCGAATAAGACGTTTTCCAAGAAGCCGAAGAGACATTAATTCTGAAATATTCCAAGAACCAGAAACATGCGAAATTTTCGAGATAGACGCTGGAATCAAAAGAACTTTGTCTGGCCATCAGCGATCAAGAATGCTCTAGCAAAGCTAAATACAGATCTTACAAATAATGGTATCATCGGCACTTACCGCAGGAAGAACCGGGAATCCATTATCGATGTCAATTTTTGTAGCCTTGGAGTAACCGGAAAGATGGACTGAAAAGTGTGCGAGGATATATCCACAGCGACCACCAAGCGATCTGGTACAGCATTGATAACAGGACTATGAACTACACATGAATATGAATATGTGGGAGATATATAAACGAGTGAAGATGGAAAACAGCGATTTTTCACATGAACGTGTCCGTCGAAGAACTTGAATTTGAGGGTATCCTCTTCAACCTAAATGCGAACGAGTTCACGGCACTACTAACAAAGGCGTGTAATGCGACCATACCAAGAGATGGGAAACTGAGAAACGGTCGCCGGGTGCAATACAACGATTATCGATTTACGTATAAGTTGCCTCCGAGCTTGGAGAAGAAGTCGGAGATCACTTCGGTTTCTCATCTTGCTCAGTTCAGAAGCTAGAAATCGCTCCGCTGCAATAGCAGGGCAAGTAATCAAATTTACCCGCGCGACGCTTAGCAAAATTGATTCCTTCTGCCTAGTGTGTGAACAAACAATAAGTGACAATGCCAAGCAAAAGTATATCGCGATGCGGGCAAACTGTGTTGCTGTTGACTACACGAAATATCCGGTAATACCATCAATTTATGAAGGGGAGCAAATGTTGAAGGTGAACTTGAAGTTCAACGTAGCTTGCGGTACTTTATGCGGTGCGATTCCACCATTTACGTCATGCGGTACTGAATATGTTAAAAAATATTAGTCAAGCAGAATCATTCGCTTCCCAGAACAACATGAAACACGCCATCGAATGTAATGACATTTTATACAGTATCCCAACGTATATAGATGTTGACAGTATTGAAATAAAGATACATGACCTGGCACCACGTACTAGTTCCTTCGCTATCAAATAAATCCTGTCAAAATACGGAGAGGTGAATAGTGTTAAGGAAGATAGTTGGAGGAACTTCTTCCCAAGACTCCGCAACGGTGTTCGTGTGGTGAGAATGCGACCGACAAACCTATTCCCTCTTATTTGACTTTCACATGCAAATCACCTCATGGTGTTGAATATTCTCAACGAACACTAGTCACGTACCCAGGACAGATTCCTACCTGTCAATATTGTGATCATCCGCTACACCATGGGAAACCTTGCGCAGAGACTGCTAAAGAAATTCCACCTGATACGACCAAAGCCGGTATACAATCATCGTATGTTAAACCACAACCAGTTGGTAAACCAACGACTGCAGACCGGACATTCACAAACACCAGCTCAACAACGATCGGCCCCAGTACCACTAAACCAACTGCCATTACCAACATCGAAGTAACAACGATTACAGCAAATGTTTCCAAACCAACAACCAACACCACCAATAAGGAATCTAATACCGATGAAGAAGGATTTACAATAGCGACCCGTAAGCACAAACAACAAATAATAACATCCGACGATGAACAAGATGAATGCAGTACCGATGATGACATGAACGTAAACGAAAACGCGAGAGAAGACGGACCAAATGACCCCCAAGGTGCGCTCTACGGCTCAGTTGTGCTAACGCATTGAGCCGTGTCAAATATATTTAAAATTAAGAAGAAGTCAGAAAGCTCGAGGGAAGCGAGCTGCAAGAACCGCTCTCAACAAAGCAGTCAAGCTGTACAAGAAAGCCTTGCCACAAAGCCAACGCGAATTTCCTTAGGAGAGACCTACAAAGTTGGCATAACAAAGATAAAAGGCTCAGCTGCACCACCTGAAAGGTGCCTGGAAAATATGGAGGTCACCATCGAAAGGTTTTCCCCACAACATGAATCTATTTTCGCCGTACAGTGAGGAGAATGATAATAAAGATGAAGATCGATTTACCAACAAACAGCTTATCGAGATGGCGGAAGCCATAAAAGTGGAGCGATACATGAGAGCCCGGATATGTTCAAAACGATCCGATAATTGGAAGCGACAAAAGCTGATTTTGCTTCCGATGCCGGGACAACATGGAAATCTTTCAGCGTAGTTAATATATCCCTGGTAATGTTAGAGAAATTAAGTAATCCTGAACAAGCTAACGAAGTACGCGGACCGTGAGAACGGCATCTCATGTAATTCGGCTTCCTTACAGGCAGGTCTACAGTGAAATCCATCCAAACGGTTGTCCGCTAGCGAATGACGGATCTCAATAGTAGCATGTCTGTAATAACACACGTACATGGAACTATTGAGAACCAGAGCTACAGGTCCAAAGCCCTGGTAAAGGAGGATGGTTGTGATGATCCGGGCCGAGATCACCACGTAAAGCAAGGTATGGCATAACCCCAATTCCAAGGCGTGAAGCGACCCGTGCCGAGGGATGAGTGATCGAGGGGGTGAAAAAGATGATCGATCGTTAACGGAGCCTGTGGGGTACCTGGGCAACCCCCACAGTAAGCGTCCCTTACCACGCTAATGCGGAGCTCTGGCGTGGCGGACATTTATTTCTCGCGCGACTCGTGGGATTTGATATGGAGAGCAAAAATAAATATACTAAACAAACGGAGGTGCCAAACCCCTTCGCTAGAGGTGGTTTGGCGAGGTCTCCCCCCGTGGGGAGAGTAGTGGAGCGATGAGTGCTGCATCCGAAAGCACCAGTGACCCCCCAGCAGCGGTAGGCAATAGCCCTACCAATGCATCGGAGGGGCCAATATCTGCGATGCGCAAAGTAGCGAAGCAACTCGATTCTATAATCGACTTCGCTAGCGCAAAGCAGAATATAGCCAAGGAGTTGAAGTTGATCCTCCTGGAGCTCCGGAAAGCTGTTCGTGTCGCAAGACAGGAGCAGCAGGCCTATGCTAAGAGGGTGGAATGTCGGGAGAGGCCCGACAGAGAAACCCAGACAGTGGCCTCCAATAGGGAGGGAAGAGAGAAGGTCGATAGAGGTTCACAGACAGTGGCCTTTACCTTCTACGGAGCAGCCACGTCGATCGGAGCGACGACCGAGTTCCCCTCGAAGGGAACAGGAAAGGGCAATCGCAAGACGGCATCGAACGCGAAGCGCCCTAGGAAGTCGCCAGGCGAGGGTGCAAAAACCGACACCACTCGGCAAGCAACCGTCAAGGTCAAACGCCGTCTGGGCGAGGTAAGCGAGGGCGAGGGTGACCTCGCTGTGGAGAGCGATGGTACCAGCAACCCGGCACGACCGGGGCAGGGGGGCTCAAACCCCTGGACGCTGGTCACCAAGAAAAAGCCGGCACCGAAACCGGAGGTACCGTGGCCTGCGAAGAAGGCCAAGGACAGAGGCGAAGCCTTGTGGTTAAAAACCGACAAGGACAAATACGCCGATGTCCTTAAATAGATGAAGGCGGCCGAAAGCCTCTCGGCCCTTGGGCACGATGTGCGTAGCGTAAGACGCACCAATACGGGAGAGATGCTTCTGGTGCTGAAGCGAGGCGCACAATCAAGTGCAGTATACAAGGCCTTGGCCCAAGAGAGAGAAGTGCAAGCACTTGGACGAGTTCACGACCGCAGAAGACGTCGTCGCAGCCGTCAAGGAGCACTGCGACGTCACAATCGAGCGGGCCTCTGTGCGATTGAGAGATGGACCCTCTGGCACCCAAGTACCTACCTCAGGCTACTGAAGGCGGATGCCAAAAAGGTAACCGAGAAAGGGAAGCTGAAGATCGGCTGGTCGGTATGCCCTATTAGTATACCCCAGCCGCCTTCAGTGGATAGGTGCTATCGGTGCCTTGAATGCGGCCACAAAGCCTACGAGTGCAAAGGCATAGATAGGAGCAAACTATGTCGTCGCTGCGGCGAGGAGGGACATAAAGAGCGGGGGTGCACTAAGGCATACAAGTGCCTTATCTGCACCGCTAAGAAGCAAGCCCATAAACATGCTATGGGCCGACCTTCGTGTCCCTTCGGCAAGTTAAATAAGAAGAAGCCGTGAAAGTCACACAGCTAAATCTTAACCATTGTGCAGCAGCCCAACAGCTGCTGTGGCAGTCGGTCTCGGAGTCGAGGACAGATGTCGCCCTCTTATCAGACCCGTACAGCATCCCTGCCGGCAACGGCAATTGGGTGTCGGACGGGTCTGGAATGGTGGCAATCTGTACAACGGGACGGTTCCCGGTTCAAGAGGTAATACACCCCTCCGCCGAGGGTGTGGCGATTGACAAGATCAATGGTGTGTTCTATTGCAGCTGCTACGCCCCACCAAGGTGGCCAATAGAACAGTTCAACCAGATGATCGACAGGCTCTCGTTGGACCTCGTGGGCCGGAAACCGGTAGTAATAGCGGGAGACTTCAACGCTTGGGCAGTGGAGCGGGGCAGCCGCTGTACAAATAGCAGGGGTCAAGCGCTAATGGAAGCGCTTGCGAAACTCGATACTGTGCTAGCTAATGATGGCTCCGCTAGTACATTCCGTAGAAACGGAGTGGAGGCGTGGATTGATGTGACCTTTGCCAGCCCGAGTCTGGCTCCAGGCATGGAATGGAGGGTAGACGAAGGCTACACCCATAGCGATCATTTAGCAATCCGCTTTAAGATCAACTATGGTGTGCAGCATCCGAGGGCGGGAGATCCCTGTCAGGTACGCGGGTGGAAGTCCAATCACTTCGACAGCGAAGCTTTCACCGCGGCCCTGGGACTGGAGACCAACACCGACAGTCTAAGCGGGGATGCATTGGTAGCTGTTCTATCACGCGCGTGCGACGCCACTATGCCGAGAAAAACACTGCCAAGAAACGGTAGATGCCCGGTATACTGGTGGAGTGCCGAGATTGCAGCTCTACGGTCAGCCTGTCTCAGAGCTAGACGTAGGATGCAAAGAGCTCGCACCGAGGATGCAAGAGAGAACCGCCGTGAAGTGTTTCGAGCTGCGAAATTAGCCCTTAACAAGGCTATTAAAAGCAGCAAGAGAGCGTGTTTCGACAACCTGTGTGAGAGTGCCAACGCGAATCCGTGGGGTGACGCCTACCGGATTGTGATGGCCAAGACCAAAGGGGGCTCCTCACCCCCAGAACGGTCTCCGGACCGGTTGGCAACGATTATCGAAGTACTCTTCCCGTCTCGAGCCACAAGCCCCTGGCCACCTGCACTACGAGACAGTGCGGGCACGGTCGAAATGGTGGCTCCAGTGACGAATGAAGAACTACTCGCAGTGGCTAAATCCCTAGCAATGAACAAAGCTCCAGGGCCGGATGGAGTTCCAAACAACGCTCTCAAGGCAGCGATCATAGCGAACCCGAACATGTTCAGGCTAGCTATGCAGAGATGCCTTGACGAGTGCCGTTTCCCTGATAGATGGAAAAGGCAGAAACTGGTGCTGTTGCCGAAGCCCGGGAAGCCGCCAGGCGACCCATCGGCATACAGACCAATCTGTCTGATAGACACGACTGGCAAACTGCTTGAGAGGATCATCCTCAACAGGCTCACCCCGTACGCGGAAGGTACGGACGGTCTGTCAAGCAACCAGTTTGGATTTCGGAAGGGTAAGTCCACAGTGGACGCTCTCAACTCAGTGATAAATACTGCCGAGATAGCGATCCAACGAAAAAGGCGAGGTATTCGATACTGTGCGTTAGTGACACTTGACGTGAAGAACGCATTTAACAGCACAAGCTGGGATGCCATCGCGCTCTCGTTACACCGGCTTAGCCTACCGGTGGGTCTGTACCGGATCCTGGAAAGTTACTTCCAAAACCGCGTACTGATATATGAGACCGATGCCGGTCAGAAAAGGGTTCCGATTACCGCCGGAGTCCCGCAGGGCTCGATCCTAGGCCCGGTGCTATGGAACCTCATGTATGACGGGGTTCTGAGACTGAAGTTCCCTCCTGGGGTCAAGATCGTCGGCTTTGCCGACGACGTAACCTTGGAGGTCTACGGGGAGTCAATCCCTGAGGTAGAACTAACCGCAGAACACGCGATTAGCACGGTGGAGGAATGGATGAGCGCGAGAGGCCTGGAGCTCGCTCATCATAAGACGGAGGTAGTTATCGTCAACAACCGCAAGTCGGCACAACATGCAGTTATCCATGTGGGAGAAGTCGCGATCACTTCACAGCGAAGTCTGAAGTCTCTCGGAGTCATTATAGACGACAAGCTGACCTTCGGCAGCCATGTCGACTATACGTGCAAGAGAGCGTCGACTGCTGTTGCGGCACTATCGAGAATGATGTCCAACAGCTCAAAGGTGTGCGCCAGTAGACGTAGGTTACTGGTAGGCGTTGCCATATCTATCCTCAGGTACGGCGGCCCGTCATGGTCAAGAGCACTGAGGGTAACCAGTTACCTACAGAAACTGGAGAGCACCTACCGCGTGATGTGCCTCAGAGTGATATCTGCCTACCGCACGGTATCACATGATGCATCCTGCGTGATAGCGAGCATGATGCCAGTCGGGCTGGTCATTCGGGAAGATGAGGAGTGCTTCGAGCTACGTGGAAATAGGGGAGCCCGCGAGCGCACCAGGGTGACCTCGGTCGCCAGATGGCAGCGTGAGTGGGACAACTCCTCGAAAGGTAGGTGGACCCACCGGCTGATACCTAGCATATCGAGCTGGGTGGGAAGACCCCATGGGGAAGTTCACTTCCACCTGACACAATTCCTGTCAGGCCATGGCTGTTTCCGTCAGTACCTCCACAGGTTCGGGCACGCGGAGGTCCCAGTCTGCCCGGACTGCCCAGGTGTAGATGAAACTGCCGAACACATACTGTTCGTATGTCATCGGTTCGACGTCGAAAGAAGAGCAATGCTTGACGTCTGTGGCTGGGACACAACCCCTGATACCCTTATTCAGCGGATGTGTCAATCGGTGGAGAAGTGGAACGCAGTCTCGGCTGCTACCATCCAGATTGCCAATAGGCTACAGGTAATCTGGCGAACCGAACAACAGACGACGGGCACGGCTAACTAGTGATTGGTTAGCTGGAGCAAAAAAGGCCAAGCGCAAAATAAGAGAGTGAATGGTCTGTTCATGCCGAGGCAGGTTGGCGCAGCGAATGGCAACCGCGTAAGGGGTAAATCCAGCCACCCCGAAGCAAGACAGAAGAGTGAGTGTATAGGCGTATAAGTGGACTGCCTCATGCCAAGACGGGAGGGTCGTAGCGTAGTATGTTGGAACTAAGCTATCGATACCTCATGGCGTGGCAGAGGAGTGAAAGGGTGAGCATCCAAGTCAGTCTCACACTGCATGTTAAGGGTAAGCATAAAAGTCAGCCTCACAGGTTGGTAGAGGCTAGCACAAAAGTCAGCCTAGCAAGGAATGAAAAAGGTGAGCACAAAAGTCAGCCTCGCATGGTATGTCAGAAGTGGGGCCTAAGAAAAATGTCCCACATGGGATGCCAGAGGGAGTGACAAAGGTACAATAGAGTGGCACGATTGAGAGTGAATCAGGTGATAGGGTGAGCACCCAAGTCAGCCTCACATGGTATGGGTAGGGCGAGCACAAAAGTAAGCCTAGCAAGGAATGAGTAAGGTGAGCACACAAGTCAGCCTCGCATGGAACGTAAAAGGTGAGCACAAAAGTCAGCCTCATGTGGGAGTGTTTGAGAGTGAATCAAAGTGCGATTGAGAGAGCACCCAAGTAAGCCTCATACAGGATGTATGAACGCGTGAGTGACAATGAATGAGTACATTTAGTACAGCCATCCCCCCAGAAGTAATACCGAGAGGTAGTTCCTGGGAGGAATGATGGCGGAGCCCAATGGAGTTTAGTCGGTATTAATGGCTGGTCACCATTCGAGTCCGACACGCCCCCAGTGCACCCCGTGCGGTAGATTGGACCCTACCAATAGCACGTGTACTGGGCTAGGACATAAAGGTCTTCTCCATTGTAAAAAAAAAACGGTTGTGGGGACTGTGGAGACAGCAGAGATAAGGATATCGTTTTGGCGTGGTGGTTCCCTTAGGCGTGAAGAATGCTTCAATAGTACTAGCTGGGAAGCAATCGCCCATTCGCTGTACAGCATGAGTAACTCTGCAGGATATTATAGTGCTACTTTCGGTACCAAACACTGATCTACGAGACAGTCAAGGGGGAATCACAACTACAACTGACGTTCCTCGACTCGACGCTGTGGAACGCAGTGTACGATGAAGTATTGAAGCTGAACCTTCCCAGAGACATAACGATTTTCGGCTTCACGGATGATGTGGTGTTCCAAGTAATCGGACAATCGCTAGAAGAGTAGACACTCGACACGGAGACGATTGCCCATCATAAAACAGAGTTGGTGATGACTAGCAGCCGAAAGACAGCGCGGTCGGAAAATCGACTTGAACTTTTAAAGTCACGACGAGTATGTTAAGGGGGAGGCTGTGAGAGCAACCACAGCTTTGCTTGAGGCGCCAGTGTACTGGGCACCACGAACCAGCGGAAATCGCTGGACCGAAGCATGTGGGCAGACTAGTTTCACCGTCAGGAACAAGATCGAGTAGGTCGAGTGAAGCACCAGCGGTGGGTCGTCGAGTTTTCAACGAACCGGAAGCAGCGAACCAGAAGCTACGCTCCATCGGGTATCGCCGAATTGTCCTCGCCAAGTACTGGTTGGCCCTTTGAGTAGGATTTATGGACTATGCGAGTAGATTGCGACAAAACTGGGAGCTAAATGACTCGCGCAACAGGCATCGGTATCGGGAGAACTTCCGACGAGGAATTGAGATGGCTCGCGAAAACAGGAACTAAATGGTTCACGGAAACGGGAGCCAAATGGCTAACGGAAGTTCACCACTGCGATTAGCCGGATATGTGTTCGGAGCTAAACCGCTCTAATGTATCGTTTTGTCTTAAGACTGAATCAGCCTCCCCACGATATAACGCTTCGATGCAGTCTCGTGGAACAAAAGGAAGGAAGAAAAGTGAGGAGTATTAGTAGTGGTTAGGCACAAAAGTGAGTCCCACCTAGGGCCAATGCAGTTTTGAAGCTATTTAAGCATACTATAAAACATACAGACGTTTTCAGATATCGACGAACTGAATCTAGTGGTATATGACGGGTGTAGCTTAAAAAGTCGAGTTTCAGAGTGATTGCACTGTCTTCCTTATATGAAAAAGGCAAACAATGAACTGATGATTGCTATACATTTCATAAATCCGTACGACTATCAAATGAGTTTCTCTGATGTGGCTACCTACTGCGCAACAAGATGGAGAAACATGCAAAGATTTCGAAGATGTACACGGAACCGAGCCGAATTACTATCATGTACCAAGCAAACAAATCTACAAGTCTTCAAGCACAAGCGATAAACCAAAGCTGATGTTTCCACTAGAGTTCGAAAAAGTATAGTATGCACAGGATGTACATTCGCCAGGCTACTATATACGAAATACGCAATAGAAAAAAATATCAGAGAAAACCATATCTGAGATGAATAATTACATTGACGCACACTTTACCTTTGGATTCATTCCAGAATGTTTTCCAAAAGTGAAATGCTGCAATCCTGTTTCTGTACATTGTTATCGAGCATGTTCACCTTTGACCGATTTTCATGCCTTGTGTGTACAGTCGGTCCATGTGCCGCCACAACGGAACGAAACCTATTCAAGCAACCAAAAGTTAATACCTCAATGTACTCTTAAATGTTAACATTAAGTTCTTAGAGAACTTTCAAGCTTTTATTGGGATTTTAGAAATTGCACTGCTCGGAAAATTATTTAAAACGAAAACTTTAGCATCCCTTTCCTATGTGAACTTTTGATTGATTCAGTAATGTTTGCTTGAATTTTTCTAGTAAAACAAATAGCTCAACCCCGCTATACGAAATCACCCTGCGGAAACGTCCACGAGAACAATCGAAAGAAAATGCAAAAAGAAAAAAAATTGTGTTTATTAAAATAAATATTTATTTTTTGTTTGCCCCCCCTCCCCTTCAGAAAAAAATTTGTACTTGGACATAATTTTTAAAAAAGATTTATAATGGCCTAATTTTTGCGCCATAACCAATATAACCTTGCAAAGACTCAAATTTTCGCCAGAGTTTTGGGATTCAGATATCAGAAATCTTTTATCTCACTACTAGGTGAATTACTTGATAATCTGTTTATTAATATACCATCCAACATTTATATCACGATTGAACGCAACGCCTAATCCAAGGGATAAATACATGAACTCCAGAAAAAAAATCACTATGAATACATTATTTTGTTTTTGAAGTGAACTTACATATTGATTTTTGAGAAATAGTTCAGTTATTATAGAAGTAATTCACAAAATGTTTTCAACATCGAATGCCTTCAATCACGTAGATGTGTTTTCATACCCTGATATTCAAAATCGGTTTAGTTTTGCCCCTGAAACACCAGTAAACCAATACTCTGTATGAAGCGGTCTCCTTTTTAATTAGTAAAAATTGGAAAGCGAGGAATAAAAATACAAAATGTTTAATATCTCCGTCGCTCGTTAACGGATTTTCACAATATATAGCTTGTTCGAAAGGTATTCTCACAGGGTTTCTAATTATGTGCAGGCTGTGGCGACCACATTGCTTTGTTCGAAAGTTATTTACTAAAAACCTGTAATGTTTTGACAAAATGACCCATATCTCAGAAAGTAAAAACAAAAATAATAGTGTCAAATGGCAACGTTAGGCCTTCATTTGGAACTAGTTTCATTCGGATCGGTTCAGCCTTTGCTGAGATAATTACATGACATTTTGTACATACATACACACATACACACACATACAGACATTTTCTCAATTTGTCGAGCTGAATCAATTGGTATATGAAACTCGGCCCTCCGGGCCTCGGAAAAAGTTTTTAAAGTTTGAGCGAATCCTATACATTTCTTTTGTAAGAAATGTAAAAAACACACATACATACACCCAGATATTTTTCGATCGCGGCGAACTGAGTCGAATGTTACATGAGACTCGGCCCTCCGGGCCTCGGTTAGAAAGTCGGTTTTTGGAGCAATTGCATAACCTTTCTATATGAGAAAGGCAAAAGAATAATATTTAATTAGCTTAATCAGCATGAGTTCAATGTTATCTTCATTTGATTATATTTTGAAATGTTGGTGGAATGGGTTTGAAAGTGGAGGGAATGAGGGGTTAGTAGAGTGGGAGTGGAGGATGCGTCAGAAATCCTTCATCTTATTTCGGTATACGGGGTGGATGAAGGAAATGCGGGCGTGAGGGTGGTCAAAGGGGAGGGGAGTGATGAAGGTGGTAGGTGTAAGGGCAAGGCGGAGGGGGAGGGGTGGCGACGCAATACTCAACTGCATATTTTGCCTTCCATTTGAGACTTGGTTTGAGAAAATCGGTTCAGTCATCACCGAAGAACCGATGTGATTTTAATTGTGGAATATGCCCGGAATTCCGGACTTTCGGAATCGTCGACAGTGGACAATATATTCAAAGAATGTTTTTTTTTATTTCGATTATAGAGGTTTTAACCTTAAGGTCATTCGCCTCTTCGGGTTAGAAAAATCTCTTATGAAAAATTTCTAACCCTATGTGCGGGGTCGGGACTCGAACGCGCTGCGTACAAGGCAATCGATTTACCAACTACGCTACACCCACCCAGTCAAAGAATGTTTGATTGGCAATCAGTGATCTAGATCTGCGATTAGAAGTAATTTGGTGACCATTTCAATAGTATTTAGTCTCTGAGGTATTACGATTGTACCGATTTATATGCGAAATTCCAGTGTATCCTTACTAACACCCCTGTAACTCCGGAAGCAAGAATCAGAACCGGATGAAATTCAGCAGCAGTCAATGGTATTACTGTATCTTTCATTTAAAATCAAGTTTGTAAAAATCGGTAGAGAATTCGTTGGGGAGTGGGTGTGATATTAGCTTAGGAACTTGGCGGGTTCCCCCGGGGCGTCATGAACCGTCATAGGTGGCCAATGTGGTCAAAGCTGCTTTAATTGTAATGTTACATCAATTTTAATTGTAATGTTACGTCAATTTTAATTTGATTGTAATGTTACATCAATTTTAATACGTTTTACATCATTTGAACATCATGGTGGTACCGGTTTATATGGGAATTTGCTGTGTGACCTCACTCTTCAATCTGTAACTCCGAAACCGGAAGTCGGATCAACTAAAAATTCAATAGCAGCTTATGGGAACGTTATACCTTTCAGATGAAACTAAGTTTGCGAAAATCGGTTCAGCCAACTCTGAGAAAATTGTGTGAGTTTAAATGACACACATATACACACACAGACATTTGCCGATCTCGACGAACTGAATCGAATGGTGTATGACACTCGGCCCTCCGGGCCTCGGTTAAAAAGTCGATTTTACAGTGATTGCATGGCCTTTCTTTATATGAGAGAGGCAAAAATCGATTTATTTTAAACTTTTCAATATTTTACATGAAACCAATACGTTGAGTAAGTATAAATATACTTCATCCGAAATCTGTGAGAAAGGAGCACACTTCATGTTTTGGGCACTTTTTGCTACCTTCTTTACTTTTGACAGTACAAGCGATTGAAAAAAAGTAGGATTTTTTCCAAATGGTGAAATTCAACACAAAAACCTGTTTTAATCCACCTAGAGGTGCAATTGTGCCTTTCTCATTTCTTTAAGCTATGATTTAATAGCTGGTTCGTACAATATAACATTATGAAAATGTCTTTCATTCTTATTACACTTGGTAAGTATGTATAAGAGCACCTTTTTGTATTCATCGCGGTATCGGTTTGAATCGGAGTTTTCTATGTGATCGCACTCCACAACCCGTAACTCCGGAGCCGGAAGTCCGATGGAGATGGAATTTAATATCAGTTTCCGGGGACGCAACACCTTTCATTTGAGACTAAGTTGATCAAATCGGTCTAGCCATTTTCGAGAAAACAATATAACCGTTATTCTGAATTTGGATGCTTCCATCGATGGTGGCCAGTGTGGCCAAAGAGACTTTGAATGACTGTTGGTGACCTAGATCTACAAATTCAACAGTTGTGTTTACATTTTGGAAAAAAAATCACCTTTTTACATTCATCGCAGAATTCGTTAGAATCGGTATTTGCTGCGTGGTCGTACGTATCACCCTGTAATTCAGGAACCAGAGCTCGGATCCACACAAAATTCAACAGCAGCTGATGGACCTTTCATTTAAAATCAAGTTTGTCAAAATCGGTTCAGAAAATTCCGAGAAACCGATGTGGAAAAATCAACAATTTTTTTTTGTAACCATACTCTTCAACTCGTAATCCGGAACAAGATGTCGGTTGAAAATGAAATTTAATAGCAACCTATGGGAATATTATACCTTTTATTTGAATCTTAGTTTATAAAAATCGGTTCAGCCATCTCCGAGAAACCGATGTGGACATTTTGTTAACAAATCCGCACATACAGACACATACATACATACATACATACATACATACATACATACATACATACAAGACCCCAAGGGGAAGTTCACTTCCACCTGACACAATTCCTGTCAGGCCATGGCTGTTTCCGTCAGTACCTCCACAGGTTCGGGCACGCGGAGGTCCTAGTCTGCCCGGACTGCCCAGGTGTAGATGAAACTGCCGAACACATACTGTTCGTATGTCATCGGTTCGACGTCGAAAGAAGAGCAATGCTTGACGTCTGTGGCTGGGACACAACCCCTGATACCCTTATTCAGCGGATGTGTCAATCGGTGGAGAAGTGGAACGCAGTCTCGGCTGCTACCATCCAGATTGCCAGTAGGCTACAGGTAATCTGGCGAACCGAACAACAGACGACGGGCACGGCTAACTAGTGATTGGTTAGCTGGAGCGAAAAAGGCCAAGCGCAAAATAAGAGAGTGAATGGTCTGTTCATGCTGAGGCAGGTTGGCGCAGCGAATGGCAACCGCGTAAGGGGTAAACCCAGCCACCCCGAAGCAAGACAGAAGAGTGAGTGTATAGGCGTATAAGTGGACTGCCTCATGCCAAGACGGGAGGGTCGTAGCGTAGTATGTTGGAACTAAGCTATCGATGCCTCATGGCGTGGCAGAGGAGTGAAAGGGTGAGCATCCAAGTCAGTCTCACACTGCATGTTAGGGGTGAGCATAAAAGTCAGCCTCACAGGTTGGTAGAGGCTAGCACAAAAGTCAGCCTAGCAAGGAATGAAAAAGGTGAGCACAAAAGTCAGCCTCGCATGGAACGTAAAAGGTGAGCACAAAAGTCAGCCTCATGTTGGAGTGTTTGAGAGTGAATCAAAGTGCGATTGAGAGAGCACCCAAGTAAGCCTCATACAGGATGCATGAACGCGTGAGTGAGAGTGAATGAGTACATTTAGTACAGCCATCCCCCCAGAAGTAATACCGAGAGGTAGTTCCTGGGAGGAATGATGGCGGAGCCCAATGGAGTTTAGTCGGTATTAATGGCTGGTCACCATTCGAGTCCGACACGCCCCCAGTGCACCTCGTGCGGTAGATTGGACCCTACCAATAGCACGTGTACTGGGATAGGACATAAAGGTCTTCTCCATTGTAAAAAAAAAACATACATACATACATACATACACACATACGTCGGAGGCAGTATGCGTTATCGTCGGGATGATCCCCATCTGCATTATCCTGGCGGAGGACGTGGACTGCTATCAGCGGAGAAATGCACGTAACGCTAGGAGACTGGTTCGAGCGGACTCGTTGGCTAAATGGCAACAGGAGTGGGACAATGCGGAGAAAGGAAGGTGGACCCACCGACTCATCCCAAATGTATCGGCCTGGGTACATAGGAAGCATGGAGAGGTGAACTTCCAATTGACGCAGTTTTTGTCCGGGCATGGATGCTTCCGGAAGTACCTGCATCGGTTTGGACATGCTTCGTCACCTCTTTGCCCGGAGTGTGCGACTGTGCAGGAGACACCAGAACACGTGGTCTTCGAATGCCCTAGATTCGAAGAAGTTCGTACATACCTGGGACGCTGTCAACAGAGTGGTCTCGAGCATACTCTCCGAGCTGCAGAGGAAGTGGCGAAGAGACCAGCAAGAAGCCGCAAATCGGGTTTCGAGAGAAATTCCACCGCCGGGGAACTCTCCAGCTGTGTAAACTAGGTCAACCGCCGGGGACCAGTTGAGTAGTACGTGACGTAGCACCGAGTTGGGTCGTCGGGGCGCCTGGGAACCGGACGTCAAGCTTCACCGGAATCGCTGAACCGACCTCGACATCTTACCGGGTAGCTCGTGAGTAGGCTAGATCCACCGCCGGGGATTAGACCGAGTAGACCGCGTCGCAGAGCTAGCAGTGGGTCGTTGGGGCGCTGGTGAACCGGAAGTTACGCTCCACCCGGAATCGCCGGATAGACCTCAGCACCTACTGTATGGCCCGTTGAGTAGACTAGATCCACCGCCGAGGACTAGATCGAGCAGATCGGGACGACGCGGAGGGCTAAATGGCTCACAAAAACGAACATCGGAATCAGGAGAAAACTACCGCTCGGTTGCAGGAGAATAGGCTAGATCCATTGTTGGGGACTAGACTGAGTAGTTCGCGAACAAGTGAGGGCGGGAGCTGAATGGCTTATCGGGAAAGTAGAGCGAAACGAAACGAGAGGAAGCCAAAGGGCTCAAGAAATTGTGGTGCTAAAACAAAAGAAGAATCGGTATCGGGAGAGCCTCTTTCGCCAGGGAACTCTCCGTTGGCGTAAGCTAGATCCACCGCCGGGGACTAGACTGAGTAGACCGCGACGAAATACCACCAGTCGCAGGTCGTCGGGGCATCAGCGAACCGGACGCCCTGCTCCACCGGAATCGCCGAACTGACCTCGACATCTGGTTGGTTGGCTCGGTTTCGGGAGAACTTCTCTCGCCAGGGAATTCTCCGTCGGAATAGGCTAGGTCCATCGTCGGGGACTAGACCGAGTAGTTCGCGAACAAGTCTGGTGCTCAATGAGTAAACGGCGCTGAATGATGCGAGAAGGGAGTTGCGGTGCTAACTGGCACAAGGGAGCCGAAGGGCTCGGTGAATTAGACAGTCTGAAGTTTGCCGCCCAGACTGTACTCGTAGGGGAGGAGTACTAAGCCTCGACTCACAGCCAGCTTTCCGACTGCCATGCAGAACTTGCCAGTCTGTGTGGATGGTAGAGAATTGGTGGTGAGTAGAGGAGTGGGGCTGTAACCCTGCGGAAGAAACGAACTAGTAAGTAGTTGAATTAGAGTGTGTGCTATGCACATAAAAACCCCTCTCCGAAGTAATGCCGCAAGGTAGAGGAATCAGGTTCTGGGCAAGAGCAGTGATTTTTAGCGGGTCGGGTGATGGCAGCCCAAACCCGTTCCCTGAGACATTAGGGTTTTTGTACATTTTCCGTCACTCAGGGTTTTTCTGAAATTTTTTTACTGCTCTCTAAAAAAAACATACACACATACATACACACAGATATTTTGCGATCTCGGCGAACTGAGTCGAATGTTATGTGAGACTCGGCCCTCCGGGCCTTGGTTTGAAAGTCGGTTTTTGGAGCATTTGCATAACCTTTCTATAAGAGAAAAGCAAAAGAATAATATTTAATTAGCTTAATCAGCATGAGTTCAATGTTATCTTCAAGTGATTATATTTTGAAATGTTGGTGGAATGGGTTTGAAAGTGGAGAGAATGGGTGGTTAGTAGAGTGGAAGTGGAGAATGCGTCAGAAATCCTTCATCTTATTTCTGTATTCGTGAGTGGATGAAGGTTATGCAGGCGTGAGGGTGGTCCAAGGTGAGGGGAATGATGAAGGAGGAAGGTGTAATGGCATGGCGGGGGCGAGGGGCGGCGACGCAATACTCAACTGCATATTTTGCCTTCCATTTGAGACTTGGTTTGAGAAAATCGGTTCAGTCATCACCGAAGAACCGACTTTAATTGTGGAATATGTCCGAAACTCCGGACTTTCGGAATCGTCGATAGCGGACAATATATTCAAAGAATGTTTGATTGGCAATCAGTGATCTAGATCTGCGATTAGAAGTAATTTGGTGACCATTTCAATAGTTTTTAGCCTCTGAGGTATTACGATTGTACCGATGTATATAGGAAATTCCAGTGTATCCTTACTAACACTCCTATAACTCCGGAAGCAAGAGACAAAACCGAATGAAATTCAGCAGCAGTCAACGGTATTACTGTATCTTTCATTTGAAATCACAGGTGAGGGGAATGATGAAGGAGGGAGGTGTAATGGCATGGCGGGGGCGAGGGGCGGCGACGCAATACTCAACTGCATATTTTGCCTTCCATTTGAGACTTGGTTTGAGAAAATCGGTTCAGTCATCACCGAAGAACCGACTTTAATTGTGGAATATGTATGAAACTCCGGACTTTCGGAATCGTCGATAGTGGACAATATATTCAAAGAATGTTTGATTGGCAATTAGTGATCTAGATCTGCGATTAGAAGTAATTTGGTGACCATTTCAATAGTTTTTAGCCTCTGAGGTATTACGATTGTACCGATTTATATAGGAAATTCCAGTGTATCCTTACTAACACCCCTATAACTCCGGAAGCAAGAGTCAAAACCGAATGAAATTCAGCAGCAGTCAACGGTATTACTGTATCTTTCATTTGAAATCAAGTTTGTAAAAATCGGTAGAGAATTCGTTGGGGAATGGGTGTGATATTAGCTTAGGAACTTGGCGGGTTCCCCGGGGGCGTCATGAACCGTCATAGGTGGCCAATGTGGTCAGAGCTGCTTTAATTGATTATTAGTGATCCAGACCCGCAAACTAGAGTAATGTTACATTAATTTTAATATGTTTTACATCCTTTGAACATCATGGTGGTACCAGTTTATATGGGAATTTGCTGTGTGACCTCACTCTTCGACCCGTAACTCCGGAATCGGAAGTCGGATCAACTAAAAATTCAATAGTAGCTTATGAGAGCGTTATACCTTTCAGATGAAACTAAGCTTGCGAAAATCGGTTCAGCCATCTCTGAGAAAATTGTGTGAGTTTAAATGACACACACAAACATACACACACACAGACATTTGCCGATCTCGACGAATCGAAAGGTGTATGACACTCGGCCCTCCGGGCCTCGGTTAAAAAGACGATTTTTACAGTGATTGCATAGCCTTTCTTTATATGAGAAAGGCATAAATATCTGTGTTTTTTTTTTTTTTTTACAATGGAGGAGACCTTTATGTCCTAGCCCAGTACACGTGCTAACGGTAGGGTCCAATCTACCACACGGGGTGCACTGGGGGCGTGTCGGACTCGAATGGTGACCAGCCATTAATACCGACTAAACTCCATTGGGCTCCGCCATCATTCCTCCCAGGAACTACCTCTCGGTATTACTTCTGGGGGATGGCTGTACTAAATGTACTCATTCACTCTCGCTCACGCGATCATACATCCTGTATGAGGCTTACTTGGATGCTCTCTCAATCACACTTTGATTCACTCTCAAACACTCCCACATGAGGCTGACTTTTGTGCTCACCTTTTACGTTCCATGCGAGGCTGACTTGTGTGCTCACCTTACTCATTCCTTGCTAGGCTTACTTTTGTGCTCGCCCTACCCATCCATGTGAGGCTGACTTGGGTGTTCACCCTATCACCTGATTCACTCTCAATTGTGCCACTCTATTGTACCTTTGTCACTCCCTCTGGCATCCCATGTGGGACATTTTTCTTAGGCCCCACTTCTGACATACCATGCGAGGCTGACTTTTGTGCTCACCTTTTTCATTCCTTGCTAGGCTGACTTTTGTGCTAGCCTCTACCAACCTGTGAGGCTGACTTTTATGCTCACCCTTAACATGCAATGTGAGACTGACTTGGATGCTCACCCTTTCACTCCTCTGCCACGCCATGAGGCATCGATAGCTTAGTTCCAACATACTACGCTACGACCCTCCCGTCTTGGCATGAGGCAGTCCACTTATACGCCTATACACTCACTCTTCTGTCTTGCTTCGAGGTGGCTGGGTTTACCCCTTACGCGGTTGCCATTCGCTGCGCCAACCTACCTCGGCATGAACAGACCATTCACTCTCTTATTTTGCGCTTGGCCTTTTTCGCTCCAGCTAACCAATCACTAGTTAGCCGTGCCCGCCGTCTGTTGCTCGGTTCGCCAGATTACCTGTAGCCTACTGGCAATCTGGATGGTAGCAGCCGAGACTGCGTTCCACGTCTCCACCGTTTGACACATCCGCTGAATAAGGGTATCCGGGGTTGTGTCCCAGCCACAGACGTCAAGCATTGCTCTTCTTTCGACGTCGAACCGATGACATACGAACAGTATGTGTTCGGCAGTTTCATCTACACCTGGACAGTCCGGGCAGACTGGGACCTCCGCGTGCCCGAACCTGTGGAGGTACTGACGGAAACAGCCATGGCCTGACAGGAATTGTGTCAGGTGGAAGTGAACTTCCCCATGGGGTCTTCCCACCCAGCTCGATATGCTAGGTATCAGCCGGTGGGTCCACCTACCTTTCGAGGAGTTGTCCCACTCACGCTGCCATCTGGCGACCGAGGTCACCCTGGTGCGCTCGCGGGCTCCCCTATTTCCACGTAGCTCAAAGCACTCCTCATCTTCCCGAATGACCAGCCCGACTGGCGTCATGCTCGCTATCACGCAGGATGCATCGTGTGATACCGTGCGGTAGGCAGATATCACTCTGAGGCACATCACGCGGTAGGTGCTCTCCAGTTTCTGTAGGTAACTGGTTACCCTCAGTGCTCTTGACCATGACGGACCGCCGTACCTGAGGATAGATATGGCAACGCCTGCCAGTAACCTACGTCTACTGGCGCACACCTTTGAGCTGTTGGACATCATTCTTGATAGTGCCGCAACAGCAGTCGACGCTCTCTTGCACGTATAGTCGACATGGCTGCCGAAGGTCAGCTTGTCGTCTATAATGACTCCGAGAGACTTCAGACTTCGCTGTGAAGTGATCGCGACTTCTCCCACATGGATAACTGCATGTTGTGCCGACTTGCGGTTGTTGACGATAACTACCTCCGTCTTATGATGAGCGAGCTCCAGGCCTCTCGCGCTCATCCATTCCTCCACCGTGCTAATCGCGTGTTCTGCGGTTAGTTCTACCTCAGGAATTGACTCCCCGTAGACCTCCAAGGTTACGCCGACGATCTTGACCCCAGGAGGGAACTTCAGTCTCAGAACCCCGTCATACATGAGGTTCCATAGCACCGGGCCTAGGATCGAGCCCTGCGGGACTCCGGCGGTAATCGGAACCCTTTTCTGACCGGCATCGGTCTCGTATAGCAGTACGCGGTTTTGGAAGTAACTTTCCAGGATCCGGTACAGACCCACCGGTAGGCTAAGCCGGTGTAACGAGAGCGCGATGGCATCCCAGCTTGCGCTGTTGAATGCGTTCTTCACGTCAAGTGTCACTAACGCACAGTATCGAATACCTCGCCTTTTTCGTTGGATCGCTATCTCGGCAGTATTTATCACTGAGTTGAGAGCGTCCACTGTGGACTTACCCTTCCGAAAGCCAAACTGGTTGCTTGACAGACCGTCCGTACCTTCCGCGTACGGGGTGAGCCTGTTGAGGATAATCCTCTCAAGCAGTTTGCCAGTCGTGTCTATCAGACAGATTGGTGTGTACGCCGATGGGTCGCCTGGCGGCTTCCCGGGCTTCGGCAACAGCACCAGTTTCTGCCTTTTCCATCTATCGGGGAAACGGCACTCGTCAAGGCATCTCTGCATAGCTAGCCTGAACATGTTCGGGTTCGCTATGATCGCTGCCTTGAGAGCGTTGTTTGGAACTCCATCCGGCCCTGGAGCTTTGTTCATTGCTAGGGATTTAGCCACTGCGAGTAGTTCTTCATTCGTCACTGGAGCCACCATTTCGACCGTGCCCGCACTGTCTCGTAGTGCAGGTGGCCAGGGGCTTGTGGCTCGAGACGGGTAGAGTACTTCGATAATCGTTGCCAACCGGTCCGGAGACCGTTCTGGGGGTGAGGAGCCCCCTTTGGTCTTGGCCATCACAATCCGGTAGGCGTCACCCCACGGATTCGCGTTGGCACTCTCACACAGGTTGTCGAAACACGCTCTCTTGCTGCTTTTAATAGCCTTGTTAAGGGCTAATTTCGCAGCTCGAAACGCTTCACGGCGGTTCTCTCTTGCATCCTCGGTGCGAGCTCTTTGCATCCTACGTCTAGCTCTGAGACAGGCTGACCGTAGAGCTGCAATCTCGGCACTCCACCAGTATACCGGGCATCTACCGTTTCTTGGCAGTGTTTTTCTCGGCATAGTGGCGTCGCACGCGCGTGATAGAACAGCTACCAGCGCATCCCCGCTTAGACTGTCGGTGTTGGCCTCCAGTCCCAGGGCCGCGGTGAAAGCTTCGCTGTCGAAGTGATTGGACTTCCACCCGCGTACCTGACAGGGATCTCCCGCCCTCGGATGCTGCACACCATAGTTGATCTTAAAGCGGATTGCTAAATGATCGCTATGGGTGTAGCCTTCGTCTACCCTCCATTCCATGCCTGGAGCCAGACTTGGGCTGGCAAAGGTCAAATCAATCCACGCCTCCACTCCGTTTCTACGGAATGTACTAGCGGAGCCATCATTAGCTAGCACAGTATCGAGTTTCGCAAACGCTTCCATTAGCGCTTGACCCCTGCTATTTGTACAGCGGCTGCCCCACTCCACTGCCCAAGCGTTGAAGTCTCCCGCTATTACTACCGGTTTCCGGCCCACGAGGTCCGACGAGAGCCTGTCGATCATCTGGTAGAACTGTTCTATTGGCCACCTTGGTGGGGCGTAGCAGCTGCAATAGAACACACCATTGATCTTGGCAATCGCCACACCCTCGGCGGAGGGGTGTATTACCTCTTGAACCGGGAACCGTCCCGTTGTACAGATTGCCACCATTCCAGACCCGTCCGACACCCAATTGCCGTTGCCGGCAGGGATGCTGTACGGGTCTGATAGGAGGGCGACATCTGTCCTCGACTCCGAGACCGACTGCCACAGCAGCTGTTGGGCTGCTGCACAATGGTTAAGATTTAGCTGTGTGACTCTCACGGCTTCTTCTTATTTAACTCGCCGAAGGGACACGAAGGTCCGCCCATAGCATGTTTATGGGCTTGCTTCTTAGCGGTGCAGATAAGGCACTTATATGCCTTAGTGCACCCCCGCTCTTTATGTCCCTCCTCGCCGCATCGACGACATAGCTTGCTCCTGTCTATGCCTTTGCATTCGTAAGCTTTATGGCCGGATTCTAGGCACCGATAGCACCTGTCCACTGAAGGCGGCTGGGGTATACTAATAGGGCATACCGACCAGCCGATCTTCAGCTTCCCTTTCTCGGTTACCTTTTTGGCATCCGCATTCAGTAGCCTGAGGTAGGCTACTTGGGTGCCAGAGGGTCCGTGCCTCAATCGCACAGAGGCCCGCTCGATTGTGACGCCGCAGTGCTCCTTGACGGCTGCGACGACGTCTTCTGCGGTCGTGAACTCGTCCAAGTGCTTGCACTGGAGAGTTGTTTCCGCACCTAGCGACCTGATTTGGGCGCCCTCACCAAGGACCTCTTGGGCCAAGGCCTTATATACTGCACTTGATTGTGCGCCTCGCTTCAGCACCAGGAGCATCTCTCCCGTGTTGGTGCGTCTTACGCTACGCACATCCTGCCCAAGGGCCGAGAGACTTTCGGCCGCCTTCATCGATTTAAGGACATCGGCGTATTTGTCCTTGTCGGTTTTTAACCACAAGGCTTCGCCTCTGTCCTTGGCCTTCCTCGCAGGCCGCGGTACTTCCGGTTTCGGTGCTGGCTTTTTCTTGGTAACCAGCGTCCAGGGGTTTGAGCCCCCCTGCCCCGGTCGTGCCGGGTTGCTGGTACCATCGCTCTGCTCAGCGAGGTCACTCTCGCCCTCACTTACCTCACCCAGGCGGCGTTTGACCTTGACGGTTGCACGCCGAGTGGTGTCGGTTTTGGCACCCTCGCCTGGCGACTTCCTAAGGCGCTTCGCATTCGATGCCGTCTTGCGATTGCCCTTTCCCTTTCCCTTCGAGGGGAACTCGGTCGCCGCTCCGATCGACGTGGCTGCTCCGTAGAAGGTAAAGGCCACTGTCTGTGAACCTCTATCGACCTTCTCTCTTTCCTCCCTATTGGAGGCCACTGTCTGGGTTTCTCTGTCGGGCCTCTCCCGACATTCCACCCTCTCAACATAGGCCTGCTGTTCCTGTCTTGCGACACGAACAGCTTTCCGGAGCTCCAGAAGGCTCAACTTCAACTCCTTGGCTATGTTCTGCTTTGCGCTAGCAAAGTCGATTATAGAATCGAGTTGCTTCGCTACTTTGCGCATCGCAGCTATTGGCCCCTCCGATGCATTGGTAGGGTTATTGCCTACCGCCGCTGGGGGGTCATTGGTGCTTTCGGATGCAGCACTCATCGCTCCACTACTCTCCCCACGGGGGGGAGACCTCGCCAAACCACCTCTTGCGAAGGGGTTTGGCACCTCCGTCTGTTTGTTTTTATTTTTGTTTGTCTCCATGTATAGTCCCACGAGTAGCGCGAGAAATATATGTCCGCCACGCCAGAGCTCCGCATTAGCGTGGTAAGGGACGCTTACTGTGGGGGTTGCCCAGGTACCCCACAGGCTCCGTTAACGATCGAGCATCTTTTTCACCCCCTCGATCACTCATCCCTCGGCACGGGTCGCTTCACGCCTTGGAATTGGGGTTATGCCCTACCTTGCTTTACGTGGTGATCTCGGCCCGGATCACCACAACCATCCTCCTTTACCAGGGCTTTGGACCTGTAGCTCTGGTTCTCAATAGTTCCATGTACGTATGTTATTACAGACGTGCTACTATTGAGATCCATCATTCGCTAGCGGAGTTATAAATATCTGTGTGTATGTATTTGTGTGTATATGTGTGTGTCATTTAAACTCACACAATTTTCTCAGAGTTGGCTGAACCGATTTTCGCTTAGTTCATCTGAAAGGTATAACGCTCATTTAGGCTGCTATTGAATTTTTAGTTGATCCGACTTCCGGTTCCGGAGTTACGGGTTGAAGAGTGCGGTCACACAGCAAATGTTAGTAAGGATACACTGGAATTTCCCACATAAATCGGTACAATCGTAATACCTCAGAGGCTAAAAACTATTGAAATGGTCACCAAATAACTGTTATAAATAAATGTTTACTATTGACGATTCCGGAAGTCTGGAATTCCGGGCATATTCCACAATTAAAATCACACCGGTTCTTCGGTGATGACTAAACCGATTTTCTCAAACCAAGTCTCAAATGGAAGGCAAAATATGCAGTTGAGTATTGCGTCGCCACTCCTCCCCTCCCCGCCTTGCCCTTACAGCTCCCTCCTTCATTACTCCCCTCCCCTTGGACCACCCTCACGCCCGCATTTCCTTCATCCACACCGTATACCGAAATAAGATGAAGGATTTCTGACGCATCCTCCACTCCCACTCTACTAACCCCCCATTCCCTCCACTTTCAAACCCATTCCACCAACATTTATAACATTGAACTCATGCTGATTAACCCTTTCATGTTCAACTTTTTTCTCGTGCATATAGGGTCTTAAAACTATTTTTCCTTGAAAACGTTAGGGTCAAGAAACACGAAAAGTCTTCTTTCAAAACGATAGGTGCTTCCCTCGCAGTGCTAGAAGCACCTCAATTTTTTATTTTCCGATGCACAATACAATTCTCTTATAATATTTACAATAGTCCAATTGCGTGGAAAGTGTAGCCAAAGACAGTCTAAATTGATAAGTTTTATCAATTTTCAATAATATTGCAACATAACGAAGTTATATGAAAAATTCATTTTCCGTCGTCAACGTAAACTGTTCCTGGCAGCACTGCTCCATCGGAATCCAATCAGATTAATTGCAATAACTTCGGTTATAGAACTGGTCCTTGAAACTATTAATACTCAAATGAAAGGCAATAGTCACATTTATCAGCCTTACTTGTTTTTGTGAGCAAATTTTGCCTTAATCAAAAGTTATAGCTGTTTAAAAATGTTGTTGTCCACAAACAACATGGGCATGAATGGGTTAAGCTAATTAAATATTATTCTTCTGCCTTTCTCATATAGAAAGGTTATGCAATTGCTCCAAAAACCGACTTTCTAACCGAGGCCCGGAGAACCGAGTCTCATATAACATTCGACTCAGTTCGCCGAAATCGCAAAATATCTGTGTGTATGTATGTGTGTATGTATGTATGTATGTATGTATGTATGTATGTATGTATGTGTGTATGTATGTATGTATGTGTGTATGTGCGGATTTGTTAACAAAATGTCCACATCGGTTTCTCGGAGATGGATGAACTGATTTTTACAAACTAAGATTCAAATGAAAGGTATAATATTCGCATAGGTTGCTATTAAATTTCATTTTCAACCGACATCTTGTTCCGGATTACGAGTTGAAGAGTATGGTTACAAAACAAAATTTGTTGATTTGTCCACATCGGTTTCTCGGAATTTTCTGAACCGATTTTGACAAACTTGATTTTAAATGAAAGGTCCATCAGCTGCTGTTGAATTTTGTGTGGATCCAAGTTCTGGTTCCTGAATTACAGGGTGATACGTACGATCACGCAGCTAATCCCGATTCTAACGAATTCTGCGATGAATGTAAAAAGGCGATTTTTTTTTCCAAAATGTAAACACAACTGTTGAATTTGTAGATCTAGGTCACCAACAGTCATTCACAGTCTCTTTGGCTACACTGGCCATCATCGGGGAAAGATTCCAATTTCAGAATAATGGTTATATTGGTTTCTCGAAAATGGCTAGACCGATTTGATCAACTTAGTCTCAAATTAAAGGTGTTGCGTCCCCGGAAACTGATATTAAATTCTATCTCCATCTGACTTCCGGCTCCGGAGTTACGGGTTGTGGAGTGCGATCACATAGAAAACTCCGATTCAAACCGATACCACGATGAATGCAAAAAGGTGCTCTTATATATACTTACCAAGTGTAATAAGAATGAAAGACATTTCCATAATGATATATTGTACGAACTAGCTTTTAAATCATAGTTTGGAGAAATGAGAAAGGCACAATTGTACCTCTAGGTGGATTAAAACAGGTTTTTTCTTTTTTTTCAAGGTTTTTTTTTCGGAACGTGTTCATTGGAAAATAGACAGAGAGTGAACTACCGAAACGGTGCAAATTGATCCATTTATTAGATACACTGAGAAAAGATATGTCCTCAAGCAGGAATCGAACCTGCGATCTCTCTAGTCTCTAGTTGGGTGCGTTAACCACTCCACCATCGAGGAACTATGATGATGCCATCACAGATTTCCAACAGTGTCGAGATCACCGTCACAGTCCCAACACCTACCAATGTACCCCAATACCTCTTTTATAAGCCAATCGTCACCGCCCCTTTTCAGGCAGAATTCACTGAAAGTGAGAACGGACTATCGCAGAGGTAGTTTGGATTCCGAAAAGGGATATCGATGGTGGACACCATCCGCACAGTCATCGAGATCAAAAGAGAAGAGGAAATCGATACTGTGTCGTGGTTACGATCGACGTGAAGAACGCATTCAACAGTGTCAGCTGGGGGGCTATCGTCACAGCACTGCACAGATTGCGGGTTATAATTTAGTAATTAATGGTATGAAATCCTTTTGTAAGCATTAAATTCATTATGACATGTCTATTTGAGTATATAGTAGTTTGGGATCACCAATGATATTGAAAACTTCACATTTTTGCTCCCACGTTTATAAAATCTTAAATATTTAGGTATAAGTCAAAATAATACTTGTAATTGAATATCAAACCAAAAATTTCAAAAATTGGGCTAAAAAAACTTAAAAAAATTTTTTTTATGATTTTTGTATGGAAAAAGTCAAAAAGCATGGTAAACTAAGCTTATCCTTATTCATAGGGTTCTAGAGTGCCACGCACCAAACCTTCTTACCTTTATTGTGTATAGTTTAGGCAGTTAAAAAAGTGCCTGTTCGTGCATTTTGGTTTGCACCTTTCTTTCTTATACGTAGTTGAAGTTGGTGTACAAAAATGTAAAAATCCTCAATAACTTTGAAACGAATGAGTATTTTTACAAACAGTCTTCGACAATATTATGAAGTTTTAAACCTACACAATTGTCTTGAACATAGTTTGCACGAGAAGTCACAATGAAAAAAGTTATATTAAAAAAACTAGATTTAAGGGGGTGGCCATAGAAAACGCCTTATAAATCTATAACTTTTAATCCTACAAGCTCAAGTTCTTCAACAAAATTCTTCACCATGAGCATTTCTAAAACTTTGTCGAAGACATCAACTTTCTACCTCGTCAGTATAAAAAGTTAATTTTTTTAGTTCGATCATAGTAAGCCATGTCTAATTTCAATTGTTATCAGATTGTGGGGAACATTCATGCGAACAGTTTCTCCAAAGACACCCTGTGAATATATTCGATGGTTTGGTCTCTAGTGCATTAAGTTCACGTTTTTGGCGTTTCCGACCACTGTGCATACTCGGCCCAACGCACAGTGTCGCCTAGCCAGACAAAACCTCAAAATTTTATTTTAGATTTTTCATGATTTACCATTCTTCTCTGTTTCTTAACACGTTGAATAGAGTCTTCTCAAAATTTTAAGTCCCGAGGACGAGAGTTCGATTTTTACAGAACTTCGTGTGAAATAGATGATGAATTCTGAGAAAACTATTTTCAAACCTAAGTTATTCAAATGAATATATCATTTTAGTTAAGATTCCTATTGGGGTCAAACTGATTTCATTTGAAAGGTTATTCGCTGGACTTATAGCTGCCATTCGATTTAGTCGATACAAGCCTTTCTTCTCGTACAGACAAAATCAAATAATAAACAGTGCAATCATTTAAAGTTAAAATGTTCAAAGTTGCTGTACTTTTTTGAAACGGTTCGGAAAGATCGTTGTTGTTCACAATACTTGAAATTTAGTGTACTTTCCGTATATGAATATCTTGTTTTGCCCCTTTCTGCCCCGAGGTATGATAAAAGGTGGTTTTTCATGATACGTCTGAAGGAGACGCATGGTAGCCTTTGACTACCTAGGGTTCATAATATAACTTATAGATGTGTCTTATCATTATCAACAATTGAAAAAAATGTTTATTCTGCTAAAAAATTCACCGCGCCTAATTTTTTGAAAATTAATTTTCGGAAATAGTGCACTTTATATTCGTAAATGTTGAATTTTCGAACCACCCAAAGTGCCAAAATTTTGAGGTAATAAAAAAACAAAAGATAAACAAGAAATATGAATTCAGCGTCACAAAATTACCCTAATGTGAAGTTTTTATCAAATTCGGACCACTTTTGAGGTTTTGTCCTACTTTTGTATGGAAGGTGATCACTGTGCAACGCTCTGGGATATAATGTACAACCGTGTGTTAACACTGGAACTGCCCAGGGGAGTTGAGATAACTTTCGAAGTGTAAGATTATAACTAATAGATAGAAATGGAACTTTTCAATGAATCGAATCATCTGCATAAGCTCCAGAGCATCCGAGCACTAAAAATATTATGTCGATGTCAAACTTCATGTCGAAATAACTTTCCATTTTTAATCGAAATTTTGTTCATATTTATTTACATGCATCTAGGCCTACGTTGATGACACTCACAAACGAAACTTTAAACTGGGGCACCGTCAAATCTGAAGGGCCAGGTGTCACTCATTCTAAAATTGTTAAATGATCCACAAATTATTAAAAAAAATTTCGTACGATTTGTGTCATTATTATTTGTCTTTACTATAGATATGAAAATAGCTTTTCATTCGTATGTTTTAAATACAAAGATAATATAAATTATTTTACTAACAGGTATTTTTGAATTACCAAAAGACCTGAACGTCATAAATTTTTTTTTGATTCTGCACAGTTAGTAGCAAGCTTCCGTGCTGATCGGTCGATTTATCTCGGACGCGTTAAACCGAAAGTTTGCTCACGAACTATACCCCTCGTTTATTTGCCAATTTTTCATCGGTGCTCTAAAGCATTGCGCTTTCGTCGCGACAGTGCCTTTCCGCCATGCGCGAAAACACGTTTCGCGTAGACTATTCGCAGTTTCCGAAACATCTTTCCCACGATGTAATCTTAAAACTCGTTGGGAAAGAACTCGGTCTCACACGAGATAATGTGCTACAAATTCAACCAAGCAGAAGGCTGGGTTGTATCTTCGTGAAGGTCAACAACCTTGCCCTGGCAGAAAAGATCGTCGAAGAACACGATAGTAAACACGAGTTTACAATTGACGGCATTGCACACAAGCTGCGGATTATGATGGAGGACGGGGGGTTGGAGGTGCAGATCTTTGACCTACCCGAAGACATCACCAACGAACAAATATCTGCTTTCCTAACCGAATACGGTGAAGTATTCAACGTTCGTGACCTCCTGTGGGACAATCGCTATGGCCCTTTCAAAGTTGTGAAGACCGGCGTTCGTGTCGCTCGGATGGTGGTGAAGAAGAATATTCCTTCTCTCGTCACGATCCAGGGAGAAGACACCGCAGTCGGATACAAGGGGCAGCGGCAAACTTGCCTACACTGTCGAGAATTTGCACACATCGGCATTCCATGTGTGCAAAATAAAAAACTGCTTGTACAGAAACTTTCACCCGACCAGTCATACGCAAACGTGGCAAAAATGCATGTACCGCAGAAAGGACCGGTAAAACTGAACAAAAACCTACCCAAGTCGGGCGAACCACTACAATCATCGGGATCAAAACCCCCGACACGAGAGCCGTTGACAGCCAGTCAAACAAAACCTCGAGAAGCCATCGAGACACGATCTGCAGCTGCACAGCAGAAAAACACCATGCCTCCCCCTGCGGCGCCAACCACCACCAATCAGAAACCCACAGCAACTCAAGCGACCATCCAACCTCTCTCGGCCCTAGCCACAATCGCAAACGTCGTCACACAGCGCAAAAGCGATGGCAACGAAACAGACAGCTCTCAAGCTTCGGCTAGCAACCGACGCTCACGCAGACTACCGCCGGGGAAGAAAATGCGACACGGCGAAGACGATTTCACCACCATCGAATACGGACGCGTCCAGATCTCCGACGAAGAAATGTAAACAATGGACTTCGTCAGTTGTAACATCGGAACCATCAACATCAACACAATCACCAACACTACCAAACTCAACGACCAAAAATCAAAAATCGCATTCAACATTTTCCATTGCGAGCAACAACGTATTTACGGGTTACTACGGCAGGCATACGACAGCTACCAAAACAATCGTGCAATGCTTCCCACCATCAACCGACTAAAAGCTGAAATGCTTTCACATCAGCGCCACTTCTCAGAGATGTTCGTGAAAAACAACGAATCACGCGTGGCGGGAGAACCTATCTCAACCTACCAGCTGGGGGAGCGAGAAAGACGAAGAACAACCATCGAACACCTACGGAATGAGAGAGACGAAATCATCGACAATTCAAGTGCCATCTACAACCACATGGTTCAATATTTTACTGACCTTTACGCACGAGCCGATGTGGAAGAACAACAAAGCGACAGTCCCTTCCAATGCGAACGAATCATCCCAGAGACCGATATCGAAAATGAAGCCACCATGAATGAAATCACGACTGTTGAAATACTAACTGCCATCCGCACCAGTGCCTCCAGAAAATCGCCAGGGTCTGATGGATTGCAGAAAGAATTCTACCTGCGAACTTTTGACGTCATCCACCGTGAATTAAACCTGGTATTGAATGAGGCTATCAGATCAAACATTCCAGCCCAGTTCGTCGATGGGGTAATGGTACTGGCGAAAAAACGAGAGGCAGACGACACCGCTCGTGCGTACAGGCCAATAAGTCTGATAAACTGGGACTATAAAATTCTCTCTCGGATCCTCAAACAGCGTCTTGAAAACGTTCTTCGTTCGCACAGCGTGCTGACCGACGCGCAAAAGTGTTCAAACTCAAACAAGAATATCTTTCAAGCCACCCTGGCCTTGAAAGATAAGATTGCTCAACTAAAAGCCAACAAGCGAGGAGGAAAATTGGTTTCATTCGATCTCGACCACGCGTTTGACCGAGTCAACCACAACTTTTTATTTCACACCATGCGATCGCTGCGTTTCAACGCAGCTCTGGTGGAGCTACTTTCCCGCATAGCAGCAGCATCATCATCGAGGCTGCTAATCAATGGACAACTGTCGGCACCCTTCCCCATCCAGCGATCAGTTCGGCAGGGTGATCCTCTGGCCAGCCATCTTTTTGGAATCTACTTGGAACCGCTTCTACGACGCCTAAAACAGGTATGTGGAACGGATCTAATGGTTGCATATGCAGACGACATCAGCGCCATCGTCAGTACCGCAAACCAGCTGAACGAAATGCGGGCTTTGTTCAAGCGATTCAAACGAGTAGCAGGCGCCCGCTTGAACGAATCAAAAACGACAGCAATTGATGTGGGGTTCACCGTAAATCAACTATCGGTACCGTGGCTCAGGACAGAAAACAGTATAAAAATCTTGGGTATAATTTTTACTAACTCGATCAGGGAAATGACATCGCTAAACTGTGACATCCTCACGACGAATTTTGCTCGCCAAGTATGGATGCACTCGCTGCGCATGCTGACCCTACACCAAAAAGTCACACTATTAAATACCTTCATTTCATCGAAGATGTGGTACATTGCAGCAAACTTACAACCGACAACAGCTCAAGTGGCTAAACTTACAGCTACCATGCGATCCTACCTCTTCGGTGGCGCTTGTGCGACGGTAGCTATGCAGCAATTAGCAAGCAGCTAAGATCACGGCGGCTTAAAACTACAACTGCCTGCGATAAAATGTAAAGCGCTGCTGATAAACCGCCACTTACAAGAGATTGAATCCCTCCCCTATTACTCTTCCTTCCTCTACCAAGCAAATCCACCGCGAGCAATTTCTCTTCCCTGCCTAAAAACTATCCTAGCAAACATCCCAACACTTCCTATCCAAATTCGCCAAAGCCCAACCACCGATCTAATTACCCGCTTCTTCATGGAGCGCACCGACAGAGCCAAAGTGGAAATTTCCAACCCGGGAGCAAACTGGAGACGCATATGGAAGAATATATCCTCCCGTGCGCTTCTTCCTGAGCAACGCAGTATATTGTTCATGTGGGTAAACCAAAAAGTCCCACACAGACGACTACTACACACTATGAGGAGAACAGACGGTGAGAACTGCCTGTACTGTGCAGAACCAGTGGAAACCATACAGCACAAATTTTTCGAGTGCGACAGAGTACAAGAGGCTTGCACACTACTACGAGAAAAAGTGCTGGTGGTGAACGGCGGACGGCGTTTACAAAACGACGAATTGATGAGACCTTCATTAGAACGATTTACGGCGACAAGAACAAAAGTCCTCAAACTTTTGTTTTGCTACATCTCCTTCATTCAGAACAACCAAGACGTTAGGGTGAATGCAAGTAATTTGGACGTCGAGTTTCAAATTCTTAATTAACACCAGAACAAATTATTTTGTGATAACATTTTAACTATAACAAAATCGACAAATAAACATATTTTACAAAAAAAATATTCTACATTCCCTTTTCTTGGAGAAGAGTACATTCACAGCGTCGTCTCATTTCCAAAACTGGTTTCATAACGAAGATAAAATGTATGTTAGGCGTAGTTCATTGAGCTTTTAAGCGACGATACAGATTAATTACAAAATTCGAAGACCATAAAGACCATAAGATTTATAAAAATCAAAATGAAAAAGACGCTTTTGTTGAATCCTCACGCTAGTTGTTTTAATAGTGACCATTTTCTTCTTTACAGTAATGTTTCGATTATATCACTATGCGTTTATATCAATACTCGTTTATATCACCCTCGATTATATCACGGTTTTGTCTCGATTATATCACGCTTTTTGAAAAATATACAAGGCACACTACGTTGTGATCCAATTAGGCCACATATTGTGTCCTGGCACTTTTAAGATATTTTTACAATTGATTTGCTTATTTACATGTAGGGTAATGAGCCTATTATTGGGATTCGGACTATTTCGTTAAGGGTTTATATATGATGAGGTCGGTCAAAAAGTCAAACTTTTTGCCTTTCTCATATAAAGAAAGGCTATGCAATCACTGTAAAAATCGACTTTTTAACCGAGGCCCGGAGGGCCGAGTATCATACACCATTCGATTCAGTTCGTCCAGATCGGAAAATGTCTGTGTGTGTGTATGTATGTGTGTGTGTATGTGTGTGTGTCATTTAAACTCACACAATTTTCTCAGAGATGGCTGAACCGATTTTCGCAAACTTAGTTTCATCTGAAAGGTATAACGCTCCCATAAGCTGCTATTGAATTTTTAGTTGATTCGACTTCCGGTTCCGGAGTTACGGGTTGAAGAGTGCGGTCACACAGCAAATTCCCATATAAACTGGTACCACCATAATGTTCAAATGATGTAAAACATAATAAAATTGATGTAATATTACTCTAGTTTGCGGGTCTGGATCATTAATGATCAATCAAAGCAGCTTTGACCACATTGGCCACCTATGACGGTTCATGACACCCTCGGGGAACCCGCCAAGTTCCTAAACAAATATCACACCCATTCCCCAACGAATTCTCTACCGATTTTTACGAACTTAATTTCAAATGAAAGATACAGTAATGTCATTGACTGCTGCTGAATTTCATTCGGTTCTGACTCTTGCTTCCGGAGTTACAGGGGTGTTAGTAAGGATACACTGGAATTTCCCATATAAATCGGTACAATCGTAATACCTCAGAGGCTAAAAACTATTGAAATGGTCACCAAATTACTTCTAATCGTAGATCTAGGTCACTGATTGCCAATCAAACATTCTTTGAATATATTGTCCACTATCGACGATTCCGGAATTCCGGGCATATTCCACAATTAAAGTCACATCGGTTCATCGGTGATGACTGAACCGATTTTCTCAAACCAAGTCTCAAATGGAAGGCAAAATATGCAGTTGAGTATTTCGTAGCCGCCCCTCCCCCCCCCCCCTCCCCACCTTGCCCTTACACCTCCCTCCTTCATCACTCTCCTCTTCTTGGGTCACCCTCACGCCCAGATTTCCTTCATCCACACCGTATACCGAAATAAGATGAAGGATTTCTGACGCATCCTCCACACCCACTCTACTAAACCCCCATTCCCTACACGTTCAAACGCATTCCACCAACCTTTGCAAATTATAATCACATGAAGATAACATTGAACTCATGCTTATTAAGCTAATTAAATATTATTCTTTTGCCTTTCTTATATAGAAAGGTTATGCAATTGCTCCAAAAACCGACTTTCTAACCGAGGCCCGGAGGGCCGAGTCTCATATAACATTCGACTCAGTTCGCCGAGATCGCAAAATATCTGTGTGTATGTATGTGTGTATGTGTATGTGTGTATGTGCGGATTTGTTAAAATGTCCACATTGGTTTCTTGGAGATGGCTGAACCGATTTTTACAAACTAAGATTCAAATGAAAGGTATAATATTCCCATAGGTTGCTATTGAATTTCATTTTCAACCGACATCTTGATCCGGATTACGAGTTGAAGAGTATGGTTACAAAACAAAATTTGTTGATTTTTCCATATCGGTTTCTCGGAATTTTCTGAACCGATTTTGACAAACTTAATTTTAAATGAAAGGTCCATCAGCTGCTGTTGAATTTTGTGTGGATCCGAGTTCTGGTTCCTGAATTACAGGGTGATACGTGCGATCACGCAGCAAATCCCGATTCTAACGAATTCTGCGATGAATGTAAAAAGGTGATTTTTTTTTCCAAAATGTAAACACAACTGTTGAATTTGTAGATCTAGGTCCCCTACAGTCATTCAAAGTCTCTTTGGCCACACTGGCCACCATCGACGGATCCGGAAGCATCCAAAGTCAGAATAACGGTTATATTGGTTTCTCGAAAATGGCTAGATTTGCTCAACTTAGTCTCAAATGAAAGGTGTTGCGTCCCCAGAAACTGATATTAAATTCCATCTCCATCCGACTTCCAGCACCGGAGTTACGGGTTGTGGAGGTCGATCACATAGAAAACTCCGATTCAAACCGATACCGCGATGAATGCAAAAAGGTGCTCTTATATATACTTACCAAGTGTAATAAGAATGAAAAACATTTCCATAATGTTATATTGTACGAACCAGCTATTAAATCATAGTTTGGAGAAATGAGAAAGGCACAATTGCACCTCTAGGTGGATTAAAACAGGTTTTTATTCTTTTATTTTAAAGTATAGATTATTAAAAATGTATCTGAAATTTTTATAGAGGTGTAAGCAGTAGAAGCAATGTTATAGCACTGTTCAACTTGTTCCTTTGCGTGAACGGAGGGCGTGGCGCGAAACTTTAAACGTGAATAATCTTGTTATTATGTTTTACCAAAAACGTTGTTGCAATGACTATATCTATTATCTTTCGGCTGATTCCAATTTTTGTTTTAAATTCGTAACTTTCGTAACTTAATTGCCGTGGGGGCGTCTGGTGTAGCGGCCAAAGAAAATGATTTCTTTTTTATTCGCTGTTAGTTATCCGCAGGAAAATCTAACAAAATAACTTGAAAAACAAAATACGAAAGATATGGTAGATGATAGGTATGCCGAGATATGCATTTTCTCTAGAATGTGTGTGAATACTTTTCTTTTGGGGGAACACTATCAATGATTGGATATTGGACTATCTATATGGATGTTGAAACAACGAGAACTGAATCGTAATCCCTTTGATTCAAGTTTAGTCTTGGGTGGTTCAACAATTTTAAGAAACGGTACGGGATACGTAAAGTGAAGCTATGTAGGGAAAAACTATCCGCTGATGCCATACCATTTGACCCAATGCGTTGAACAAAGATGGCAAACGCTGCTCCATCCAACGGCTTCAAATGAGTACTGTGATAATAGAAACTTGGCAAAAATAGGCTCATTACCCTACTATGACTTATTCTTTTTGACTAACTTTAACTTTTTAATACTATTTGTTTATAGAAATACATGGATTAATGCTTGAATGTAATCTTTTGTTTTGTTTTGAATATATCACGCTTCAAATATATCACGCTAAAATACAAACCGACCGTTATATAATCGAAACATTACTGTATATTCAAAAACAGTCGTTCTGCCTGGTTATTTGATTAATTCATTGAAATGTAAAGATTATTCCAAATTTTCATATAAATTAGCGTTTTTAATACGGGAGGGTAGAGCGTAGTTGGTAAATCGATTGCCTTGTACGAGGCTCACCTGTGTTCGATTCCCAATCCCGCATATAGGGTTAGAAATTTTTCTAAAGAGATTTTTCTAGCCCGAAAAATAACTATAAGCTTAAAACCTCTATAATCAAAATAAAAACAAAAAAATAAAAAAAAGCATTTTTAATATTTTACATTATAGTAATATCGCAATATTGTCTTAACCCTTGTGAAGGCAAGCTAAAATCCTAACATTAAAGGGCAAGCCGGGCCTCTCAGGCCCGTCTAAATTCAAGCTCCTTTTTGCCGTTCTCATATGCAATCAGTCGAAATTTCTACTTCTTAACCGAGACCCGCAGGGCTAAATCTCTTATACCATTCGACTCAGTTCGTCGAGATCGTAAAATGTCTGTAGGTGTGTGTATGTGTGTATGTATATATGAATGTATGTGTGTGGCAAACAATCTCGCCGATTTTGCTCAGAGATGGTTGGACCGATTTGTACAAATTTAGTCTCAAATGAAAGATACAGCCTTCCCATTGGTCGCAATCGATTTTTATTGATCCGACTTTTGGTTCAGGAGTTACGTGTTGAAGAGTACAATCACACAGCAAATTTCCATAGAAACTGATACCACCATGATGTCCAAATGATGCAATATATACTAAAATATGTGCAACATTACTTGGCTTTGCATGTCTAGATCATTAATGACCCACCGAAGGCACTTCGACCACATTGGTCAGCTATGGCGGTTCTTGATGCCCCGGGGGAACTTACCAAGTTCCTAAGATAATGTCATACCTATTTCTCAGCGAATTCTTTACCGTTTTTTACAAACTTCGTTTCAAATGAAAGGTACAGTATTCCCATTGGCTGCTGTTGAATTTCTAATTGATCCGACTTCCGATTCCGGAATTACAGGATGATGAGTACGAACACGCAGCAAATCCCGATTTCAGCGTATAAGGCGATGGATGTAAAAAGGTCAATTTTTTCAAAAGGTGAGTACTCGGAAGATCACGTTGACTGTCGATTGATTCTGAGCTCCATTTCGTTTGAACACGACCAATAAATATTTCTGGGTTGCTATTAATTTCTTCTCATGCATATCCGGAGTACATATTCAGATTTTTCTTCCGAGTCTGCATCAGATTCATCGTCGGAAACAATATCATTCACATCTTCCTCCTCGCTTTGCAAATCAGTTTCGGAATCGTCTGCTGTTGAATTTGCTCGAATTTCTTCCATTATTTCAGATTCTTTGAGACGATTGAAAACATGGGCATATCGTCTTATAGCCATTTCAATTTTTTGTTGCTTTTAGATCCTACAATTTGAATAATTACGACAGCTATAACACAAAGAATAGACAACAAAAATAGAGAATAACGACAGAGTAAGCTTATGTTGTATCCAAATAATTGTCAAGTAGACCACAGTGGGTGAAATAAAAGTATTTACCCAAAAAAATATGACACACGTCATTATCGTATGCTATTTTTACATTTCTTATAAAAGAAATGTATAGAATTCGCTCAAACTTTCAAGATTTTTTTCTTATAAGAAAAGGTAAAAAGATAAAATCAATCAAAACATGAAAAAAATTCCTGCTAATATGAAGATAAACTCATCAAAATGTTTTTACATTTCTTACAAGAGAAATGTATAGGATTCGCTCAAACTTTGAAATCTTTTTCCGAGGCCCGAAAGGCCGAGTCTCATATACCAATCGACTCAGCTCGACAAATTGAGACAATGTCTATATGTGTGTATGTATGTATGTATGTACAAAATGTCATGTAATTATCTCAGCAATGGCTGAACCGATCTTAATGAAATTAGTTTCAAATGAAAGGCCTAACGTTGCCTTTTGACACCATTATTTTTGATTTTCGATATGTTGTTTACTTTCTGAGATATGGGCGATTTTGTCAAAACACAGCAGGTTTTTTACGAATAACTTTTGAACATAACAATATTTTCCAACAAGCTGCACATAAATAGAAAGCTTGTTAAAATACCTTTCTAACAAGCTATAGTTTGTCTAAATCCGTGCACGAGCAGCGGAGATATTAAACATTTTGTATTTTTAGTCCTCCCTTACCAATTTCCACTAATTAAAAATGAGACCGTTTCATACAGAGTATTGGTTTACTGGTGTTTTAGGGGCAAAACTAAACCAATTTTAAATATCGGGGTATGAAAACACATCTACGTGATTCAAGGAATTCGATGTTGAGAACATTTTGTGAATTACCTTTATAACAAATTAACTATTTCTCAAAAATCAATATATAAGTTCACTTCAAAGACAAAATAATGTGTTGATAAAGAAACAGTTAGTTCTAGTATTTATCCCTTGGATTAGGCATTGCGTTCAATCATGAGGTAAATGTTGGATTGTATATCAATAGACAGATCAACAAGTAATTACCCTAGTAGTGAGATAAAAGATTTCTCATATAATTATACTCGTGGCGTCACCGAAAGCAACTGTATGTTTGAAGCCCAAAAATCTAGCGAAAATTTAGCTCTTTTCCAAGATTTAGGTTATACTGGTTATGGCGCAAAAATTACTACTCACATTAATTATGACAAGAATGAAAGAAATCAATATATCATAATAATATACCTATAAAAATAACGTCACTGCATTAACCATCATTTGCCATTCCTAACAAGCCCCCCATCTCTCTCTCTCTCTCTCTCTCTCTCTCTCTCTCTCTCTCTCTCTCTCTCTCTCTCTCTCTCTCTCTCTCTCTCTCTCTCTCTCTCTCTCTCTCTCTCTCTCTCTCTCTCTCTCTCTCTCTCTCTCTCTCTCTCTTTCTCTCTCTCTCTTTGTCTCTCTTCTATCGCATCTATCTAGCTATTTCTGTATCCATTTCTAAGTTGTGTGATAATCTGCCAATCTGAAATATTCATTAATTGTGATTGCGAAGGTGTGAGAAAACAAAACTATTTTTTGTCTGCTGCTACATCAACTCCATTTTAATTCAATTGTATTCAAAGCCTGTATCCTGCATTAAGGAAATTCATGGCTATATCCGAAAAATATTTGGCTTAACTGGGTAATATAAAAGTTTGACGATGAAAATTTTCAAAAGAGACATTCCACGTGCGATATTTAAACTATTCGTATCTCTATTGAATTTTGAATGAAACATATGCTTAAAGACTGAAAGCTGAAGCCAGCAGGATTGGACTTGCCATCAACGTTTCGAAGACAAAATACATGTGAGGAAGAGGTTCTAGAGACGACAATGTGAACCTCCCACCCGAATTCGGATTGACGGTGACGAAATCGAGATGGTCGACGAATTAATGTATTTGGGCTCACTGGTAACCGACGACAATGATAACAGCAGAGAAATTCAGAGACGGATCTTGGCGGGAAATCGTGCCTACTTTGGACTCCGGAGAACGCTCCGATCGAACAAAATTCGCCGCCGCACGAAGTTGATTATCTACAAGACGCTGATTAGATCGGTGGTCCTCTACGGCCACGAGACGTGGGTACGTGATTCAAGGAATTCGATGGAAGACGGAACGTTGCGCAGGCGAATGAACCATGAGTTGTATCAGCTGCACATTCGTTGTATTGGTACGAGCTTTCATGAAAAAAACGGATCAAAGGCCAAAAATATCCACAAATCAGATCCAGGAAAAGAAGTCTCCCAAAGTACCCACTCTCGATGGGGGATGCAACTGCAATGTGTCTTCTAACCTATCGTCATCCATATTTGGATATACTGAGTAGTTTGAACCATTTCTTTTTCACAGTATTGGTCTGTATAGGACTTATTTATCCATATTATCTGCACGAGAATTCCGAACGAAACAATATGAATATGGATGAAGGATGAATGGAAAGAGATTGCATTGCAATCAACTGAATGCACGGCTTTTATGCTATCGACATAGCCTAGACATTTCACATTTTTTGCTTTACTTCAATGCAAATAAAAACTTTGAAATATGTACCTGTCTCATTCCCGAATCGCATTCTCCCTGTCGTTCTCTGTTTTTTTTTACAATGGAGAAGACCTTTATGTCCTAGCCCAGTACACGTGTTATTGGTAGGGTCCAATCTACCACACGGGGTGCACTGGGGGCGTGTCGGGCTCGAATGGTGACCAGTCATTAATACCGACTAAACTCCATTGGGCTCCGCCATCGTTCCTCCCAGGAACTACCTCTCGGTATTACTTCTGAGGGGATGGCTGTACTAAATGTACTCATTCACTCTCACGCACGCGTTCATACGTCCTGTATGAGGCTTACTTGGGTGCTCTCTCAATCGCACTTTGATTCACTCTCAAACACTCCCACATGAGGCTGACTTTTGTGCTCACCTTTTACGTTCCTTGCGAGGCTGATTTGTGTGCTCACCTTACTCATTCCTTGCTAGGCTTACTTTTGTGCTCGCCCCACCCATAGCATGTGAGGCTGACTTCGGTGCTCACCCTATCACCTGATTCACTCTCAATCGTGCCACTCTATTGCTATTGTACCTTTGTCACTCCCCCTGGCATCCCATGTGGGACATTTTTCTTAGGCTTCACTTCTGACATACCATGCGAGGCTGACTTTTGTGCTCACCTTTTTCATTCCTTGCTAGGCTGACTTTTGTGCTAGCCTCTACCATACCATGTGAGGCTGACTTTTGTGCTCACCCTTAACATGCCGTGTGAGACTGACTTGGATGCTCACCCTTTCACTCCTCTGCCACGCCATGAGGTATCGATAGCTAAGTCCCAACATACTACGCTACGACCCTCCCGTCTTGGCATGAGGCAGTCCACTTATACGCCTATACACTCACTCTTCTGTCTTGCTTCGGGGTGGCTGGGTTTACCCCTTACGCGGTTGCCATTCGCTGCGCCAAACCTGCCTCGGCATGAACAGACCATTAGTTCCCTTTTTTTGCGCTTGACCTTTTTCGCTCCAGCTAACCAATCACTAGTTAGCCGTGCCCGTCGTCTGTTGTTCGGTTCGCCAGATTACCTGTAGCCTATTGGCAATCTGGATGGTAGCAGCCGAGACTGCGTTCCACTTCTCCACCGATTGACACATCCGCTGAATAAGGGTATCAGGGGTTGTGTCCCAGCCACAGACGTCAAGCATTGCTCTTCTTTCGACGTCGAACCGATGACATACGAACAGTATGTGTTCGGCAGTTTCGTCTACACCTGGGCAGTCCGGGCAGACTGGGACCTCCGCGTGCCCGAACCTGTGGAGGTACTGACGGAAACAGCCATGGCCTGACAGGAATTGTGTCAGGTGGAAGTGAACTCCCCCATGGGGTCTTCCCACCCAGCTCGATATGCTAGGTATCAGCCGGTGGGTCCACCTACCTTTCGAGGAGTTGTCCCACTCACGCTGCCATCTGGCGACCGAGGTCACCCTGGTGCGCTCGCGGGCTCCCTTATTTCCACGAAGCTCGAAGCACTCCTCATCTTCCCGAATGACCAGCCCGACTGGCATCATGCTCGTTATCACGCAGGATGCATCGTGTGATACCGTGCGGTAGGCAGATATCACTCTGAGGCACATCACGCGGTAGGTGCTCTCCAGTTTCTGTAGGTAACTGGTTACCCTCAGTGCTCTTGACCATGACGGGCCGCCGTACCTGAGGATAGATATGGCAACGCCTACCAGTAACCTACGTCTACTGGCGCACACCTTTGAGCTGTTGGACATCATTCTCGATAGTGCCGCAACAGCAGTCGACGCTCTCTTGCACGTATAGTCGACATGGCTGCCGAAGGTCAGCTTGTCGTCTATAATGACTCCGAGAGACTTCAGACTTCGCTGTGAAGTGATCGCGACTTCTCCCACATGGATAACTGCATGTTGTGCCGACTTGCGGTTGTTGACGATAACTACCTCCGTCTTATGATGAGCGAGCTCCAGGCCTCTCGCGCTCATCCATTCCTCCACCGTGCTAATCGCGTGTTCTGCGGTTAGTTCTACCTCAGGCATTGACTTCCCGTAGACCTCCAAGGTTACGTCGTCAGCAAAGCCGACGATCTTGACTCCAGGAGGGAACTTCAGTCTCAGAACCCCGTCATACATGAGGTTCCATAGCACCGGGCCTAGGATCGAGCCCTGCGGGACTCCGGCGGTAATCGGAACCCTTTTCTGACCGGCATCGGTCTCGTATAGCAATACGCGGTTCTGGAAGTAAACTTTCCAAGATCCGGTACAGACCCACCGGTAGGCTAAGCCGGTGTAACGAGAGCGCGATGGCATCCCAGCTTGCGCTGTTGAATGCGTTCTTCACGTCGAGTGTCACTAACGCACAGTATCGAATACCTCGCCTTTTTCGTTGGATCGCTATCTCGGCAGTATTTATCACTGAGTTGAGAGCGTCCACTGTGGACTTACCCTTCCGAAAGCCAAACTGGTTGCTTGACAGACCGTCCGTACCTTCCGCGTACGGGGTTAGCCTGTTGAGGATGATCCTCTCAAGCAGTTTGCCAGTCGTGTCGATCAGACAGATTGGTCCGTACGCCGATAGGTCGCCTGTCGGCTTCCCGGGCTTCGACAACAGCACCAATTTCTGTCTTTTCCATCTATCGGGGAAACGGCACTCGTCAAGTCATCTCTGCATAGCTAGCCTGAACATGTTCGGGTTCGCTATGATCGCTGCCTTGAGAGCGTTGTTTGGAACTCCATCCGGCCCTGGAGCTTTGTTCATTGCTAGGGATTTAGCCACTGCGAGTAGTTCTTTATTCGTCACTGGAGCCACCATTTCGCCCGTGCCCGCACTGTCTCGTAGTGCAGGTGGCCAGGGGCTTGTGGCTCGAGACGGGAAGAGTACTTCGATAATCGTTGCCAACCGGTCCGGAGACCGTTCTGGGGGTGAGGAGCCCCCTTTGGTCTTGGCCATCACAATCCGGTAGGCGTCACCCCACGGATTCGCGTTGGCATCTCACACAGGTTGTCGAAACACGCTCTCTTGCTGCTTTTAATGGCCTTGTTAAGGGCCAATTTCGCAGCTCGAAATACTTCACGGCGGTTCTCTCTTGCATCCTCGGTACGAGCTCTTTGCATCCTACGTCTAGCTCTGAGGCAGGCTGACCGTAGAGCTGCAATCTCGGCACTCCACCAGTATACCGGGCATCTACCGTTTCTTGGCAGTGTTTTTCTCGGCATAGTGGCGTCGCACGCGCGTGATAGAACAGCTACCAATGCATCCCCGCTTAGACTGTCGGTGTTGGTCTCCAGTCCCAGGGCCGCGGTGAAAGCTTCGCTGTCAAAGTGATTGGACTTCCACCCGCGTACCTGACAGGGATCTCCCGCCCTCGGATGCTGCACACCATAGTTGATCTTAAAGCGGATTGCTAAATGATCGCTATGGGTGTAGCCTTCGTCTACCCTCCATTCCATGCCTGGAGCCAGGCTCGGGCTGGCAAATGTTAGGTCAATCCACGCCTCCACTCCGTTTCTATGGAATGTACTAGCGGAGCCATTATTAGCTAGCACAGTATCGAGTTTCGCAAGCGCCTCCATTAGCGATTGACCCCTGCTATTTGTACAGCGGCTGCCCCACTCCACTGCCCAGGCGTTAAAGTCTCCCGCTATGACTACCGGTTTCCGGCCTACTAGGTCCGACGAGAGCCTGTCGATCATCTGGTTGAACTGTTCTATTGGCCACCTTGGTGGGGCGTAGCAGCTGCAATAGAACACACCATTGATATTGGCAATCGCCACACCCTCGGCGGAGGGGTGTACTACCTCTTGAACCGGGAACCGTCCCGTTGTACAGATTGCCACCATTCCAGACCCGTTCGACACCCAATTGCCGTTGCCGGCAGGAATGCGGTACGGGTCTGATAAGAGGGCGACATCTGTCCTCGACTCCGAGACCGACTGCCACAGCAGCTGTTGGGCTGCTGCACAATGGTTAAGATTTAGCTATGTGACTCTCACGGCTTCTTCTTATTTAACTCGCCGAAGGTACACGAAGGTCCGCCCATAGCATGTTTATGGGCTTGCTTCTTAGCGGTGCAGATAAGGCACTTGTGTGCCTTAGTGCAACCCCGCTCTTTATGCCCCTCCTCGCCGCAGCGACGACATAGTTTGCTCCTATCTATGCCTTTGCACTCGTAGGCTTTGTGGCCGCATTCAAGGCACCGATAGCACCTATCCACTGAAGGCGGCTGGGGTATACTAATAGGGCATACCGACCAGCCGATCTTCAGCTTCCCTTTCTCGGTTACCTTTTTGGCATCCGCCTTCAGTAGCCTGAGGTAGGCTACTTGGGTGCCAGAGGGTCCATCTCTAAATCGCACAGAGGCCCACTCGATTGTCACGTCGCATTGTTCCTTAACGGCTGCGACGACGTCTTCTGCGGTCGTGAACTCGTCCAGATGCTTGCATTGGAGAGTCATTTCCGCCCCTAGCGACCTGACTTGGGCGCCTTCACCAAGGACCTCTTGGACCAAGGCCTTGTATACCGCACTAGATTGTGCGCCTCGCTTCAGCACCAGAAGCATTTCTCCCGTGTTGGTGCGTCTTACGCTACGCACATCTTGCCCAAGGGCCGAAAGGCTTTCGGCCGCCTTCATCGACTTTAGGACATCGGCATATTTGTCCTTGTCGGTTTTCAACCACAAGGCCTCGCCTCTGTCCTTGGCCTTCTTCGCGGGCCGCGGTACCTCCGGTGTCGGTGCCGGCTTCTTCTTGGTGACCAGCGTCCAGGGGTTTGAGCCCCCCTGCCCGGTTGCCCCGGGTTGCTGGTACCAACGCTCTGCTCAGCGAGGTCACTCTCGCCCTCGCTTACCTCGCCCAGACGGCGTTTGGCCTTAACGGTTGCACGCCGTATGGTGTCGGTTTTTGCACCCTCGCCTGGCGACTTCCTAGGACGCTTCGTGTTCGACGACGTGTTGCGATTGCCCTTGCCCTTGCCTTTTTCCTTCGAGGGGAACTCGGCCGCCGCTTCGAGCGACGTGGCTGCTCCATAGAAGGTGAAGGCCACTGTCTGAGTGCCCGTATCAACCTTCTCTTTTCCCTCCCTATTGGAGGCCACTGTTTGGGTTTCTCTGTCGGACTTCTCCCGACATTCCACCCTCTCAACATTGGCCTGCTGTTTCTGTCTTACGACACGAACAGTTTTTCGGAGTTCCAGGAGACTCTGTTTTTACTCCTTGCTTATGTTTTGCTTTGCGCTAGTGAACTCGATTATTGAATCGAGCTGCTCCACCACTTTGCGCATCGCCGATAATGGCCCGTCCGGTGCGTTGGTAGGGCTATTTCCTACCGCTGCTGGGGGGTCACTGGTGCTTTCAGATGCAGCACTCATCGCTCCACTACTCTCCCCACGGGGGGGAGACCTCGCCAAACCACCTCTAGCGAAGGGGTTTGGCACCTCCGTTTGTTTACTATTTTTATTTTTGTTCTCCATATCAAATCCCACGAGTCGCGCGAGAAATAAATGTCCGCCACGCCAGAGCTCCGCATTAGCGTGGTAAGGGACGCTTACTGTGGGGGTTGCCCAGGTACCCCACAGGCTCCGTTAACGATCGAGCATCTTTTTCACCCCCTCGATCACTCATCCCTCGGCATGGGTCGCTTCACGCTTTGGAATTGGGGTTATGACCTACCTTGCTTTACGTGGTGACCTCGGCCCAGATCATAACCACCATCCTCCTTTACCAGGGCTTTGGACCTGTAGCTCTGGTTCTCAATAGTTCCATGTACGTATATTATTACAGACATGCCACTATTGAGATCCGTCATTCGCTAGCGGAGTTGTGTCGTTCTCTGTTTAAGGGGCTTGAAAGCACATGTGACCTTGTCTCATTTTACTATATTCAATTGCGCGTTAAAATACTGGACCAGTAAATTCTATTCCGTACATAAATCTTTTTTTCGGGAATATGTGGCCAAAAAGTAAACTTCGAGTTCGTTAGGTAAAGATGCATGAAAACAAAAAAAAAATAAAACCAAAAAAAGATGGAAGCCCTAGAAAGTCCATTGCATATTTATTAGCCTTTTCTCAGAAGATGGTATTTTCAAAACATTTCAAAAATTTTTGATGCGATGGTTCTCAAATTCGTACAATTCAGTTTATTCATTTTCTTAATTCAAAAATGTTTTTTGCTTCAAATATATGACCATTTCATTTTAATTAATTGTTTTATTCCGCATTTTTTTATTCGTTTTGTTCATCTGCGTTCATTTTACTTATTTTATTCGTTTCATTCTTTGGATTTACTCTGATCAGTTTATTCTTTTTGTGCATTTTACTCATATCATTCATTTAACTTATTTTATTCATTGTTTTCATTGTATGCATTTTATACATTTTGTTCAGTTTCTTCATTTTAATAATCTGACTATTTTTGAGTTTCAATCATTTCATCCAAATAATTTATTTGATTCAATTTATTTCCTTATATTAATTTACAACCTTATAATCATTGTTCAATTTTTCATTTTAATCAATGCATTTAATTCTGCTAATTTTCTTCTTTTTATTCATTTTATCGCTTCAGCTGATTTTGTTTATTTGATTCGTTTGTTTTATTTATGCATTTCATTTATTTTTTGCTTTCTTCATTTTGTTCATCCATTCTTTTTATTCACTTGATCCATTTCATGAATTTGATTTATTGTATTCACTGTATGAATTAAATCAATTTGATTCATTTGATTCATTTGATTCATTTGATTCGTATGATTCATTTGATTCATTTGATTCATTTGATTCATTTGATTCATTTGATTCATTTGATTCATTTGATTCATTTGATTCATTTGATTCATTTGATTCATTTGATTCATTTGATTCATTTGATTCATTTGATTCATTTGATTCATTTGATTCATTTGATTCATTTGATTCATTTGATTCGTGTGATTCATTTGATTTATTTGCTTCATATGATTCATTTGATTCATTTGATTCATTTAATTCATTTGATACATTTGATTCATTTGATTCATTTGAATCAATTGATTCATTTGATTCATTTTATTCATATCTTCAATTTTATGCATTTCATGTTGTTATTCGTTTTATTTCATTCAATTTGTTAGTATGAGTCAATTTATTCTATTAATCTTATAACTATTTCTAAATATAATCTTAATTTTTATTTAATAACCTAATCTAATTTGATTCGTGTATATTTTAATTTTTATTTACATTAATTTTTCTACTAATTTCATGAATTTAAAAACCTATTATTTCATTTTTTGCTTTACTTTTTTATTTCGTTCGTTTTGTTGATTTCTGTAATTTATTCAATTTATTCGAGATTTTATTCGTGCAAGACTAGAAACTGTTTTCATCCCACCTCTAGTTGGGTGCCTACTTCTCGTGAGTTCTGCAAACTAATGCAATAGTGAAATGTGTAATAAATGTCTCATCTCACTGCTAAGTGGATTAAATCGTTTTTCAGATAACTATTAATGTATAAAACTCGTGGTATTCCTAGTAAATATTGCATGCACACCGGGCCTGCCAGGCCCGGCTTGCCTTTTTGTGCATGTAAAAAATTCAAACATAGCTGCGCATCACTCCATAGATGAAAATTTCACAATTATTTATTTTTGTTATAGATTTCAAAGCTACTTATCAAAATTTCCATGCCCAAGTTTATACTGCATAGACATTTTTTTGTAACTAAAAAATTGTAACGTGCCGGGCCTCTGAGACCAGCTTGCCTTTTTGAGGGTTAAAACGATGATCGAAACTCTTGGACACGTCCAAATTATTATACATCATTGAATACATAGAAATACTATTTATTTCATGATGGCAGCACGGATTACCGAAAAATTCATCTGGCTAATGTTAAAATGACATTAAAATCACAAGAAAACTTTAATAATATTTACTACTTCGCCCAATCTAGGCAAAAAAAATTAAGGGTTGTGTATAAGACGATGACATTAAAAATGCAGCCAGTTTTATGAGCAAGCAATATTATCCGTGGCCAAATTAAAACCCCTAATTCCATCGACTGTTTCAGAGCTACACACAGGCATGCTATTCTTCACTAGAGGTTATTGTTGAATTTTTAAATTAAAATTGATAACCTGTTGTGTGACAAAATTTAAGTTCTAAATTTATTTATTCAAATCCCCGACATGGGAAGATAGATGTAAGGTTTTGTTTGTGAGCATCATTAACATATGCTCACAAACAAAACCTTACATGTATCTTTAGATACTATCAAATTAAATGTTTGCAAGCACGATAGGAAAATAACTGGTCATAAATCAAATTATTCGTAAACGAAGAAATTTTAACATATGTATCTTTATATATTCGGTGGTTTAATTAACTTTAACTCTGAAATGTTCTATATTTAGGGTCCTAAACAGAACCATTTTAAGGGAATCATTCAAATTAACTCTTTTGTATGTGGGGTCCTGAAAAGGATCATTGCACAGTGGTCCAGGAAGCGAAATTAGCGGGAAACTGTTGTTCACGCATTCAGTTCTAGGTTTAGAGATTTGGTTTCTTTATTGTGCGTGACAAACTGCATCTTTTGGCTGAAACGGTTTTAGGGCGGTCCTTAAAATGTCAAAGTTGCAGACATTATTTCAAATTCTAGTTCAGAGAGAATGATACTTTCTTCTGCAATATACTAGATCAATCAATTCTGAGCAACTTTGTTGAAGATGCTAACTTTGTATTTCAACCCGTTTTCATTTTATAGTGAGTTCCTTATCATAACTTAGGGTGTCTCTCAAAAAAGCAGTTTTCTACGTACATTTTTTATGTGATTTTTCTCACAAAAGTACTCTTCAATGTACTTTTAGAGCATGATTAGAGGCAACTTTTTCTGGGGGAAGAAAAATTTTATCTTGTTTGGTTCAAAAGTTATACATAATTTTCACTTAAAAATACTCCCTTTTCAAATGTCGATAACTCAAAAGGGGGCAAACGAAAATTGATAATTTTGATTGCATTTGAAAGGCTGTATTTTTGTCTACAATATATTGAAAAATTGGTGAACGTTTTTTGTCTTTCTCAAATAAACAAAAAAAAAGCATTTTTGCTTATAATCCTGCAGCGCTCATATTAAAAAAATATTTGTTTTACGCGGATTCTGTGAATCCTTGTAAAGACTTTTCAAGGATCACATACATTTTCCGGGGTTTTCTACTGCAGATAGGGTAATGACCACCAATCACCAATGACTTGACCTATAATTTGCTTCAAATTATTGCCAAGATTTCCCAAAATCTACACACATCTACAAGCGATTTCGTTCATATGCAGGAACGGCTTCAGCTGGTAGCAGTATGAGGATCTGCAATCTACTAACCTCAAACTAAAAAACAAATTTGACCTTCATAGGCAGTATTGTTCAATTATAAACCTGTTTTAATAAACCTAACGGTGCAATTGTGCCTTTCTCATTTCTTCAAACTATGACCATTATCATTACCATTTCTGCAAACTATGACCATGACCGATTATGTTCAATATAATTGTGGAAATGTCTATTACATTCTTAACCCAACAACGTTGCACTTGCGTTTTCCAACCTAGAATGTTGCACTGGGGTATAAATGTACCCCACGTGTTTGATCGCATTTTTTGCAGGTAAAAATGCAAACAAAAGAAATGTATAATACATCACTTTCTTCGTTTTTAAATATCGAAAACAGCTGTGTAAGTGAGAGTAAGGAATTTATTGAATCAATGATACATAAATTGGTTTGAACAAAATAAAAAGTGAAAAATTAAAGAGTAGTGTACAAGACGCGACCGCAGTCACATTGAACATGCAGCATTATTAATGAACACCTTGCACGAAGTTATTTCATCGCATCAATACCACGCATGATGTTGTTGCATTTTTTGAAACCACACCGACGATAAATGTGTATATGCTTTATTACATTATTGGATAAACAGTATTTACATTCTTAAAAAAAAATAAATCCCATGGGAATCGGAATATATTGGCTCGAATCGTGTCGAGAGGGCCGGGGGAGTGTAAGGGTATGGGGGAGGGGGTCAAGGGTAGGAGAAACATCCAACCCCATATTATATCTTGAATTTGTGACTAAGGTAGTGAAAATTGGTTCAGTCATCACCGAAGAACTGATTCTGGTATATACCCGGAACCGTCGATAGTGGACAATATATTTAAAAAAATTCTTGATTAGCCACCAGGGATCTAGGTGTGCTAATAATTTAGAGACTAGGCGAGTTCCCCGGAGGCATTAAGAACCGTCATAGGTGGCCAATGTGGTCAAATCAACGTTGACTGGTCATAAGTGATCTAGACCTGCTCCTGGTCTCGGAGGATTAAACTCAGAGAAGGAGTTCCCAGCACTTCCAGGAACATCAAAAATCCCAAGTGTTCCTTTGTTTCAGTTCGAGAGTAATCACAGCACTGGAATTATAAAACTCTCAGACATAGTGGACTGGATAATAAAAACTTTCAATATTACTGATCCTATTAAAAGTCTTATGTTAGCTTTTCTCCCTACAGTGAGAACATTTTTGAAGCAGTTGACTGCTAAATGGCCCCTCCTCTCAGCGATTGTATCCTTCGATGGCTAACTCATCGAACGAGGTCACGGATTTGATCACTGTTCTACAGTGGAATTGCAGAAGTATCATCCCGAAAATCGATTCCTTCAAAATGTTAATAAATAATTTGAGTTGCGATACATTTGCATTATGTGAAACTTGGTTAACTTCCGACGTAGATCTCAACTTCCACGACTTTAATATTATTCGCCTGGATCGAGACACCCCCTATGGAGGAGTGCTTTTGGGGATCAAAAAGTGCTATTCCTTCTACAGAATTAACCTTCCCTCGATAACAGGTATTGAAGTTGTCGCTTGTCAAGTAACAACCAAAGGCAAAAGCCTTTGCATAGCTTCCATATATATTCCCCCCAACACCGCGGTTGGGCACCGACGGCTACAAGACATCTTAGAATCCCTGCCAGCACCGCGACTAGTTTTAGGAGACTTTAACTCTCACGGTACAGCATAGGGTTGCCTCTATGATGATAACCGGTCTTCCTTAATTCAGGATCTTTGCGATAACTTCAATTTGACAATTTTAAATACGGGTGAAATGACACGGATTCCTGCTCCTCCAGCGCGCCCGAGCGCCTTAGACTTGTCCCTTTGCTCAACATCGCTGCGGTTAAATTGCACGTGGAAGGTAATTCCTGATCCCCACAGCAGCGACCATCTGCCGATTGCAGTCTCAATCAATAACGGTTCAAGGCCATTGAAATCAATCAATATTTCGTATGACCTCACACGAAATATCGATTGGAAGAGCTATGCTGCCGCGATATCCGACAATATCGAATCTACCCAAGAACTTCCTCCGGAGGAAGAGTACAGCTTTTTAGCTGGCTTGATTCTCGACAGCGCGAATCAAGCTCAGACTAAGCCAGTACCCGGCGCGATCATACAAAAACGCTCTCCTAATCCGTGGTGGGATAAAGAGTGCTCAGACGTGTACGCGGAGAAGGCCGCCGCGTATAAGACCTTCCGGGACGACGGGTTACCCGCTAGCTATCGACAATATGCGACGTTAGAAACGCGAATGAAGAGTTTGATGAAAGCCAAGAAACGTAGTTATTGGCGCCTGTTCGATGACGGATTAACGAGAGAAACATTGATGAGCACTCTTTTGGGGCACGGCCCGGCGTTTGCGAAACCGAAACAGTATTAACGAGAGTGCAGAATATTCAAACCGTTGGATATTCGATTTCGCCAAGAGGGTTTGTCCGGATTCCGCCCCGGCACAGAAGATTTACCTCGCCGCGTCTTCTCACGATAGCGCGAACGAAACACCTTTTTCGATGGTGGAGTTCTCACTTGCTCTCTTGTCGTGTAACAATAAAGCTCCGGGGCCAGACAGAATAAAATTCAGCTTGTTGAAGAATCTGCCTGACTCTGCCAAGAGACGCTTGTTGAACTTATTTAATAAGTTTCTCGAGGCTTACATTGTCCCACTCGATTGGAGACAAGTGAAGGTCATCGCCATCCAAAAACCAGGAAAACCAGCCTCCGACCACAATTCGTACCCTCCGATCGCAATGCTATCCTGTATCCCGAAGTTGTTCGAGAAAATGATCTTGTTCCGCCTCGACAATTGGGTCGAAGCAAATGGCTTTCTGTCAGATACACAGTTTGGCTTTCGCAAAGGCAAAGGGACGAACGATTGTCTTGCGTTGCTCTCAACTGAAATTCAAATGGCCTATGCTAGCAAAGAGCAGATGGCATCAGTGTTCCTAGATATTAAGGGGGCTTTTGATTCAGTTTCGATCAACATTCTTTCAGAGAAGCTGGTCAAAGTCGCTTAAAGCCGGTTTAAAGTCGCTGAAAGACCATGCTGGAAGCACCAGCATGGTCTTTCAGCGACTTCAAACAACTTTTTACTAAACTTGTTGTCGGAAAAGCACATGCATTTTTCGCATGGTGACTTATCGACATCACGATTTAGCTACATGGGCCTTCCCCAGGGCTATTAAGCTGGGTATCGAATTCTCCACGGAGAAAACTGAGCTACTTGTATTTTCAAGGAAGCGTGAACCAGCACAACTACAGCTTCTATTAATGGGTCAAATTATCGCTCAGGTCTTCACAGTAAAATATCTAGGGGTCTGGTTCGACTCGAAAGGTACTTGGGGATGCCATATTCGGTATCTGAAACAGAAATGCCAGCAAAGGATCAACTTTCTTCGTACAATAACCGGAACATGGTGGGGTGCCCACCCAGGGGACCTAATTAGGTTGTATCAAACAACGATACTGTAGGTAATGGAATACGGATGCTTCTGCTTTCGCTCCGCCGCGAACATACATTTCATCAAACTCGAAAGAATTCAGTACCGTTGTTTGCGTATCGCCTTAGGGTGCATGCAGTCGACCCATACGATGAGTCTCGAAGTGCTGTCGGGCGTTCTCCCGCTGAAAAATCGATTTTGGGAACTCTCATATCGATTGCTCATTCGATGCGATATCTTGAGCCCGGTCGTGATTGAAAATTTCGAAAGGCTTGTTGAGCTCAATTCTCAGACCCGTTTCATGTCCCTGTACTTTGACTACATGGCGCAGAATATTAACCCTTCTTCTTACAATCCCAACCGTGTGCATTTCATAAATACTTATGAATCTACTGTTTTCTTCGACACATCCATGAAAGACGAGATTAGTGGAATTCCGGACCACATACGCCCACAAGTGGTTCCAAACATTTTTTATAATAAATTCCGAGAAGTCGACTGTTCTAAAATGTTTTATACTGACGGATCAAACCTCGAAGGATCCACTGGCTTCGGTATTTTCAATCAAAAGTTCACCGCCTCCTACAAACTCAGTGACCCTGCTTCAGTTTACGCCGCAGAATTAGCTGCCATTCAGTATACCCTTGGAGTCATTGAAACATTACCCGCAGGCCATAACTTCATCGTTTCGGATAGCCTCAGTTCCATTGACGCTATTCGCTCGATGAAACATGGAAAGCACTCCTCGTATTTTTTGGGGAAAATACGGGAGCTACTGAGTGCTTTATCTGACAACTCTTTCCAGATTACCTTGGTATGGGTCCCTTCTCATTGCTCCATTCCGGGCAATGAGAAGGCAGACTCCTTAGCTAAGGTGGGTGCCTTAGAAGGAGACATTTACGAAAGACCAATTTGCTTCAGCGAATTTTTCAGTATTACTCATCAGAGAACCCTCGAAAGTTGGCAAACTTCGTGGAGCAGTGGGGAGCTGGGAAGGTGGCTACATTCGATAATCCCTAAGGTATCGACGAAACCTTGGTTCAAGGGGATGGATGTGGGTCGTGACTTCATTCGTGTGATGTCCCGACTCATGGCAAACCATTACACGCTGGATGCACATCTCTGGCGTATTGGGCTCGTGGATAGTGGTATCTGCGCTTGTGGCGACGGCTATCACGACATCGAGCACATTGTCTGGGCGTGCACCGAGTACAGTTCCGCCAGGTCTCGGCTAATGGATACCCTGCGGGCCCGAGGAAGACCAACCGACGTCCCGGTTCGAGATGTGCTGGCAAGCCGCGATGTCCTTTATATGTCCCTTATATACACGTTCCTCAAAACCATCAACATTCAAGTCTAACTGCCCCTTCTTATTTTCCTTATCATTCTCAGAACCCTCTTCCACCTGTATCAAAGCATCTGTATCGAATGAGCCAACAAACACGGGACCTACGGCACGAACATAACACGCTTAACTCGAAATGTAGCCGATCCACATCTGAGCCGTACTACGAAATCGTCTGGAAAAACCCCTGCCATCTTGAGGAGGACCACCCGGCGTCCCAGTACATGATTCGCCTGATGAAGGCCACAGGAGTTTGTAATCCATCCATTGCACTATGGTCCCAAAGCTGTATTTAACAAAACAAAACTGTAAATACTTTGTTTGCAGCACTTTTAGAACTTTTTATGGCGAATATTTTTGCTGAAGTAACAAAGTTATTATCTCATCTATTTGAAAAGTTATGAACGATTTTTGTTGAAAAATACACCATTTTCAAAAATTAATAAATTTTTTTACAGAAATAACGCTCCCGCAGTTTTTTCACCAAAAACTAGAAAGGTTTCGATCTTTCAAATGAAATTAAAATATTGCAAATCCATTTGCAATATTGGAAGATATACAGCTTTGAAAAAAAACATGTTTGTTTTGAAAATCGCCTGTAACTATGCAAACAAAAGAGATAGAAACTTCATTGTGTATTTACAAAAGTTCTAAAAATCTCTAGAAAAAGTATTAGCGAGAAATTAACACATAAAAAGATATTAATAGAAAACCAATTTTTAAAGAGCCACCCTACCTTAAATGTTGCAAAAATCATAGCACATGAACCATTAGAGATAGCCACATAGTTTCTTCAGAAAAGTTGCTTCAATTTGATAGATTTATAACTTTGTAGAACATTATGTAGCTGAATTTTACATATTTAAGAAGTTGATACTTTGAACACCCTAACCACAAGGACCACCCTAATTCAACTAATATAAAAAATCGGAAAGAAAGTTCTAAAAAAGTTTGCCGAAGATAGTATATATCTAAAACCATCGGTTTAGGTGCAAAGAGTTTTGTCTTCCTAAATACAGCTTTGGGACCATAGTGCATTGATCTCACGATGTCTGAAACTGAAATAATTTTCTCTCCCTGCCATCTTTGTCTACCCTCCCTCTCCTGACTCTTATACCCAGAAGTAACACCCCTACCCCCCCCCCCCCCAATATCATCATGAAGCATTTAGCTCTTCTTGTCTCTTCTAGTTTTAACTATTATATTATATAATCTCGTTGAAAATGCCCAACTCTACTACCCACAAAATTAACTATAATTACGAATCTTTACAAATTCAATCATGCCCTCTAGTTATTCCTACTTTTAAGATAGTCGTAAAAAATTGTCCCCCTTAGTTAAACATTATTTGCTCCAATAATCTCAACTGATAAAAATGTCAGACCATATTGCCACAAAAACTAAATGACCCCCCTAATCTTACGAAAATAATATTATTCCCTTGTGTAGATATATAAGATAGCTATAAAATCGCATTAGTTTCATTTTAAAAAAATCAATATGTAATCCCCTAGTTTTAAGCAATTTAAAATGTAAAACAGAACAAAATTGGGACCTTTAAGCTAACGCAACGTGCCTTATCAAATAAACGATTTGAATAAAAAAAATGTTGTACCCATTTTAATAATTAAGACATCATGTTGTTACCAGTTTATATGAGAACTTGCTGTGTAACCGCACTCTCCAATCCGTAACTCTGGATCTGAAAGTCGGATGAACTAAAAATTCAATAGCAGCTTATGGGAGCGCTATACCTTTCATTTCAAACTAAGTTTGTGTAAATTGGTTCAGCCATTTCTGAGAAAATTGTGTAAGTTTAAATGACACACATACACTTCCGGTATGCGGGGTCAATGAAGAGAATGCGAGTGTGGGTGTGGTCCCAGGGGGGGGGGGGGTGCTGAAGGGGTGAGGTGCAATTGTAAGGGAGAGAGGGGCGAACGATGCAACACCCAGCTGTATATTATACCATCCATTTGAGACATAGTTTGAGAACATCGGTTCAGTCATCACCTAAGAATAGATGTGACTTAAATTGTGGAATACGCCCGGATACCGGGATTTCCGGAATTGTCGATAGTGGACAATATATTCAAAGAATGTTTGATTTCCATTCAGTGATCTAGACCTGCGAATGGATGTAATTTGGTGACGATTTCAATAGTTTTTGGCCTCTGAGGTATTACGATTGTAACGGTTTATAAAGGAAATTCCAGTGTAACCTTACCAACCAACCTGAAACTTCGGAACCAAAAGTTAGAGCCGAATGAAATTTAATAGCAGTTAATGGGATTACTGTATTTTAAATTTGAAATCAAGTTTGTAAAAATCGATCAAGAATTCGCTGGAAAATAGATGTGACACTAGGAGCTTGGCGAGTTCCCCGGGGGCCTCAAGATCCGTCACAGGTGGCCAATGTGGTCGAAGCTGCTTTGAATGATCATTAGTGATCTAGACCAGCAAATTCAAGTAATGTTGGATCCATTTTAATACGTATTACACCATTTGTACATCAAAGTGATACCAGTTTATATGGGAATTTGCTGTGTGACCGCACTCTTCAATCCGTAACTCTGGAATCGGAAGTCGGATCAACTAAAAATTCAATAGCAGCTTATCGGAGCGTTATACCTTTCATTTGAAATTAAGTTTGTGAAAATGGGTTCGGCCATCTCTGAGAAAATTGTGTGAGTTTGAATGACATACACAGCCATTTGCCGATCTCGACGAACTGAATCGAATGGTATATGACACTCGGCCCTCTGGGCCTCGGTTAAAAAGTCGATTCAGTGATTGCATAGCCTTTCTTTATATGAGAAAGGCAAAAACCTCTGATATCCTTCTGTTATATAAACGCAACAAATAATTCAACATAGATTTTAATATTTTTAAATGAAATAAGATAATCATTCAAGTACTTTGAAACGATTGTCGTAGATTTGGTAGACCACTCTGCAATGCGCCTAATTGAATACATCAAGTGCAACACGGAAACCCAGAAACTAAGCATGATTTTGATTATCAAATGGGGAACTTATGAGAGTTCGACTCATTGCAGCTAAGATGTTTGGTAACGATTTCCAGTATTACACAATCTAGCAGTCATCTTTAAAAGACGCGCTTATTATGGTTTTTAAATCATCAAACTAATCCTCTACTACAAAAATTAATAGGTATGCTCAAAGCTTCATAGACTAAGATGAAAACCGAGAATTGCGCGAATACAACAATTCATATATACTGTATCGATTTTGTTGGTTATTTTCGGCAAATTTGAGACTAAGAGAAACGAAACCAATGAAATTGAAAGACGGATAGGTATTCTAGAGCGAATCAGTTATAAACTTAGAGCGGAAAACTAGGACTAGGCAGGCTCATATGAACATGATCGAAACGAAATGTGAAGAATTCTTTGCCTTCTGTTAAGTAGGAGTTGGGCGTTGCACCCAAGTCTACCGCATGGTCTATGGTAGAACATAACTCGTCATCATGTTTTACCGCCGACGCCGGCAAAAAATTCTTCACAAATCCTCGCCTAGAACGACAATGCGATCATTCTTCTCCCTTTCTGCTAGCATCAAGCCGTGACGTATGCATTCAATCGACACCAAGCTATCGGTGTCGCACCGATCCTATTATGATTGAACTACTTATTGATTTTTTCGTTCCGCACACACGGATGGCTGATAGCAATTAATGACACAGCTCAGCTAGCAAAAATCGAATTTTTATCTACTTTTTTACCAACTAGTTTATATGTTACTATGTTTCATAATTTAATTTATTTATTTTGTCAATCAAATGTAGACTACATTATACAAATATTAATTGCTTATATAGTATCCTGTAAACTATTTCTATGTACTATGATGCCGTAAAGAGTTGAAAAACTGTTTTAAACTTGTTCGGGGCATGGTAAGCTCAATACTTTCACAATGCTCGTTATACACAGCCATCATCTGGTTTAGTGGTCCGAATTTAGCATAGTCTGTACGGTGATGACCTATCGCGAACAAATTTCTATTGCGTAATTGACGAGTAGGAGCATATAAATTTAATTTTGACAATATGTAAGATGAGTCAATACGCTGCATGACGATATCGTTTAGAAACGAGATCATAGCATAGTCCCGACGTTCTCTCAATGTTTGAATATCTATCAACATACAACGTGCTTCATAAGATGGAAGAGGGAATACTGTCCATCTTAACTTGCGTAGTGCATATAATAGAAACTGTTTTTGGATTGACTCAATTCTCACTTCGTGTTTTTTATGAATGGTGACCAAACAATACTACAATATTCTAAAATAGACCGAACATATTCTACGTAAAGAGTTTTAATTGTGTAAGGATCTTGAAAGTGATATCCGAAGCGTTTTATAAACTTAAGCATATTACTAGCTCTATGAACAATTGTGTTGTAATGTTCCACAAATTTTAATTTTTTATCTAAGATAACTCCTAAATCTCTTATTTTATCGCATTTCTGAACGGTTTGATTACCTAATGTAATTGACACGGAAGCCGTGATTTGTTTTCTGCTAAAAGTCATGAGATTACATTTTTTAACATTTAATTCCAGTAAACATTTACAACACCATGTATAAAAGATTTGTGTTTCATTGTGAAAAACGTTATAGTCGTTATTATTTCTAATTTCTAAAAATAGCTTCATATCATCCGCATATATGAGAATTTTAATTTTTTCCTTTTTTATTTCGACTATGTTAGTCACATTTTCTTTTTTACGTTTTAACGACATTCAATTAGCTAGAGATTACTGGGTAGGGAAAGTTATGAAACTTAGAGCCATAGTACTCAAGTGAGAGCAAGGATGTGAAGTAAACAGATCGGAAAACTAGAAGTGGCAGGGTCATTAGAACAGGCTTAATATCGTGCGGGCTTAATTTTTGCCTTCTGATAATGAGGGTCGAGCTTAGGCAGAATAACTACGAATCACCCGAGTTCACTATCATGTGTCATTGATAAAGGTAGACGTATCTATCTTTACCGTGACAACCGGCACGGTAAAGATAGATACGTCTACCTTTATCAATGACACATGATAGTGAACTCGGGTGATTCGTAGTTATTCTGCCTAAGCTCGACCCTCATTATCAGAAGGCAAAAATTAAGCCCGCACGATATTAAGCCTGTTCTAATGACCCTGCCACTTCTAGTTTTCCGATCTGTTTACTTCACATCCTTGCTCTCACTTGAGTACTATGGCTCTAAGTTTCATAACTTTCCCTACCCAGTAATCTCTAGCTAATTGAATGTCGTTAAAACGTAAAAAATGAGAATTTTAATGTTTTTTAAAATAAGAGAGATGTCGTTGACATATAAAATAAAAAGAAGAGGTCCAAAGTGTGAACCTAGAGGAACCCCCGAAGTAACTTTAATTATATCAGATTTCATCTCATAGAATTTTACTATTTGCTGACGATCTGTTAAATACGACTTAATCCAATTGAGGAGTCTCATCTCGATTCCCAATTTTTCAAGTTTGAATATTAACATGGGAATGTCCAGCTTATCGAAAGCTTTGCTGAAGTCAGTGTAAAGAGCTTCTATATGATTTCCTTTATCCATGGCATTTAACGAGTAATCAACAAATTCTAAAAGGTTTGTACTACTTGAACGGCTTTTAAAAAACCCATGTTGTGAATTTGTTATTTTATATTTGACTTGGTTGAAAATGGTTTTATTATGATGGATTCGAAAAGTTTGGGAAAGCAAGACAGAATGGCAATTCCACGATAATTGCGAATATCAGATTTTTTACCCGATTTATAAATAGGTATTAAAAAAGATTTTTTCCAATCTTTTGGGAAAATACCAGATTCTAGTGACTTATTGAACAGCCAGAATAAAGGTGACGTAAGCTCAGTTGCTAAATTCTTTATGAAAGCAGGTGGAATTCCATCAGGTCCTGAGCCTTTAGTGGCATCTAGATCATTGAAACCAGACAAGATATCTTGAACATTAATGTGACTGACACCAACATCCCTTGAATAATCAGGAAAATAAGAAAAATATTCAAAGTCACGATCATTGTCTGAATAGTTAGAATAAGTTTCTTGAAAAAATGTTGCGAAGAGATTACAAATATCTTTTGAAGTTTCACCCTCTTTCCCATCTAAAGACATTTTTGATGGGAAGTTGCATGAATTCAACTTAGTTTTGATGTAATTGAAAAAGTTTTTTGGGCATGACTTGATCTCATTTTCAGTTTTTGCATTATATACAGTTAGTGCCGAAGAAATAGCCAAAGTTAGTTGGTCACGAATGTTAAGGTATTTTTCCAAATTATCCTGATTATTGTGTTTTCTGTAAATTTTGTGAGCTTTTTGCTTCCGATTTTTCAAATTAATAATTTCCTTGTTGAACCAAACAGGATTTTTGGATGCATGATTTCGTCGTTTTTTCGTGAGTGGAACTTCCTCCTGTATTATTTGCCATAAAATATTAAAAAAGATCTCCACTGCACATTCAACGTTCACTTGATTCTTTAAAAGGGACTGCCAATTAGCACTGCTTAATTTATATTTAATATTTTCATAATTTGCTTTTCTATAATCGAAGACGTCCTCGAAGTCACAATCAATGAAATTATGATTCTTGTGCACAAAAATAGAAAATTCTATTGCTGTGTGAAACGATTCATTTTTCCATAAGGTAGAATGAGATTCATCAACACAGAAATCTTCATTAATGTTTGTTAATAGCAGATCTAAACAACGATTGTGTTGATTTTTTATATGGTTTATTTGATTGAGTCCTAGCAATGCAATTTTCTCAAACATATATTGTTTCGTTTTCACCAACGACAGGAAGTAGAATGCTCTCATTTTCAGAGTCAGGAATAAAATCTAAGTTGCGCTGATTAAAATCACCATAAATATGAACTTTAAATTCTGGAGGAAAATTAGAGATTATTTCTTCAGCTGCTTGAAAGAAAATCTCATATGTTGATTTGCAAGCTAGATCCGGTGGAAAGTACACTGAGACAAAAATGTGGATTTCATCAGCGATATGTGCTTTAACCCATACATGTTCAAATTCTTTGAATTTTGGTGAGACAATAAGATCGGAATTAAATATAGATGAAACTGCGATGAGAACTCCTCCGCCTGACATTCTTTGGGTTAGTTGTAAATCACGATCATCTCTAAAAACATTATAGTCACTACCAAAAACCTCTTCACTTTTTACATCCTCATTCCAACTTGTTTCGGTACCTAGAATTATCGAAAATGAGGAGCCTAATATATTCTTATGGATTTCGTTCATCTTTACGGCGCTCCTCATTCTATTAAAATTTTGACAGTAAACCAAAATTTCAGTGGCTTTCGAAGAAGTATTGTTTAAAACTATTGTACTGTTACCAGCTGCGTCATGCTTGTCCTGGTCTGCCTCTGAGAAGTGCGTTAAAATTGGCGAAAACACGAACGTTCACAGGAGCAAGATGAACAATGATGTAGATTGTTATGGTGATTGTTGTTAAGACCATTGTTGTTTCTATTGCAAATGCTGTTTCTGTTGTTGTTGTTGCTGTAACTGCTGTTTCTGTTTTCGTTGTGGTTGTTGTTATGCTGTTGTAGTTGTTGTTGCTGTTTCTGTTGTAGTTGCTTATTCTGTGATTATTATTGTTGTTGTTGTTGTTGCTGTTGTTGTTACTGCTGTTAATGTTGTTGTTTCTGTTTCCGTTGTGGTCATTATTGTTTATTTTGTGCCTGTTTCTATTGAAGTTGTTGGTGGTATTATTGGACTTGTAGCTGTTGTTTTTGTTGCTATTGTTGTTGTTTCTATTTTGGTTGTAGTTGTGATTATTGTTATTGTTGTACTTATTGCGGTTCCTGTTCTTATTGCACTTGCTATCTTTGTTGTTGCAGTTGTTATTGTTATTACTGTTGATATTGCTGTATCTTGTACCCCGTTTTCTTCTCGATTTTCAATTGCCGCAAGGTTCTACTGCATCGATTTTGTTGGCAATTTTCGGCAAATTTGAGACTAAGAGAAACGAAAGCAATGAAATTGAAAAACGGATAGGTATTCTAGAACGAATCAGTTATAAACTTAGAGCGGAAAACTAGGACTAGGTAGGCTCATATGGATATGATCGAAAGGAAATGTGAAGAATTCTTTGCCTTCTGCTAAGTAGGAGTTAGGCATTGCACCCAAGTCTACCGCATGGTCTATGGTAGAACATAACTCATCATCGTTTTTACCGCCCATACCGGCTTGAACCTTCGTTCGAACCGGTCACAAATCTTGATAGCTCTTGGTTTACCTAGGGTTTTTCAACAGCATCAGTCTTTCTCAAGGCTACCTATATTTTCGCTCGATTAGTCTTTCTCAAGACTACCTATATTTTTTCGACAATTATTCTTTCTCAAGACTACCTGCTTTTTCTACTCAATCGGCCTTTTTCAAGACTAAAATATTTTTCAAGAACAATTCAGCCTAAAGAAATATTTAATTCTTCCAACATGCCTGGGTCCCCCCAGAAAGGCCGTGTGCCAAAAATTAAACCTAAACGGAAAAGGGTATCTTCTCCACCCGAAGAATTGCCAATGAGAAGAAAATGCAATCACCTCCGCCTATAACAGTGATGATCTCCGACTTCAAAGCCTTTCGAACTGAGCTTTCAACGTTCCTTCCGGACATGAAAGTCTCTTTTCAGATTGGCCGAAGAGGAGAATGTCGAGTTACAGCGGAGGAATTGATTGGCCACAAACGACTACTACAGTATCTTACGGAGAAGTTATATAAATTTTATTCATATGATTTCAAGACAGATAGACCATTCAAGGCTGTCTTGAAAGAGCTACCACAAGGTGAAAGTTTGGACGAAATATCCAACGAATTGAAAAATTTACTTGGCTTTTCTCCTTCACAAGTTATTCTTATGAAGAGAAAGGCTAGCGGCGATAACACGCCAATGGAATTATCCAGGAGCTTTATTTAATTCATTTTAACCGTAATGAGGTTAATAATTTGAAAGTATTTGAAAGTTTTATGTTCCACGTGCGAGTAAAGTAGGAACATTATAGGCGACATGGGGGCAGAATTCAAAATCTGACCCAGTGTCGTAGATGCCAAGGCTTTGGGCACGGCACAAAAAATTGTCATTTGGATTTCAAATGTGTGATCTGTGGTGATAAATCCACGCGAAAGATACTTGTCCGGTGAAAAAACCACAAAAAGTTTCAAATGCGCTAATTGTAGCGAAAATCGTAAATCGAATTTCTGGGGTTGTCCTGATCGAGAAAAATTATGAATTCTCGTTCTAGACAACAAAAAAAATTAAAAATGTACCTACTTCTTTAGGTACACTTCAAGCAAACATGTCCAAACGTGTTAATCCGATTCAAAATAGATTAACAACTTCTTCTACCTACTTCAATGGTGTGGAATCTTATGCTTCAGTGGCAGGTAACAAGGCCAAAAATAATGGCTACCGTTACCACGCCTACAAACTAGTTTGCACCCAACGCTTCCTTTAGTCCAATGGATCTAGGTAGCGTATCGGAAGAAAAATTAAAATTCGCGAACAAAATTGTAATGAAATTAAAGTTTAACAATGACTTTAAATAATCATTTAAATTTATTAAATTGGAATGCTCGTTCATTAAAAACGTGCGAAGACGAATTTTTCAACTTCTTGAGGATACATAATGTGCATATAGCCGTTGTGACCGAAACTTTTTTAAACCAGATATTAAATTGAAGAGTAACTCTAATTTTGTTATTCATCGATTTGATCGAATTGTCGGATTCGGCGGAGGAATCGCAATAGCGGTTAATCGCAGGATCAAACATTCCGTTACGCCGTCTCTTGACACCAAGGTGATCGAGAGTTTGGGTATCGAAGTTGAAACTGATCTTGGTATCATTTTTATTGCTGCAGCCTATTTGCCTTTTCAATGCACTAGCGAGCAAATTAATTTCTTGAAAAGCGACTTACAAAAACTTACAAGAAATCGGTCGAAATTCTTCATAATAGGTGATTTTAACGCCAGACACCGATCCTGGAATAATGCTCAAAGTAATTCTAACGGTAAACTACTTTTTAATGATTGCTCTGCTGGTTATTATTAAATTTTGTTTCCGAATGGTCCTACGTGCTATTCATCTGCAAGGAATCCATCAACAATTGATTTGGTTTTGACAGATTAAAGTCACCTTTGCAGCGAATTGATTACACATGCTGACTTTGATTCTGATCATCTTCCAGTAACTTTTTCACTTTCTCAAGAAGTTGTTTCCAATCCCATTAGCTCAGTGTTCAATTATCACAAAGCGAATTGGGAAAGGTACAAAACTTATATTGAGAATAATTTTAATCATGACCATGATTTACAAAATAAAGCTGACATTGATACGGCATTACAAAAATTAAGTAATTCTATATTTGATGCTAGAAATTTATCAGTACCAACAACACAGAAAAAAAATGAATACTCCTATTATTGACGACGATCTTCAATTTCTGATTCGCTTGATGAATATTCGAAGACGTCAATACCAACGTTCTCGTGATCCTGCTATGAAATGTATCTATCAGGATCTACAAAAAGAAATTAAGCATAGATTCACACTCTTAAGAAATGAAAATTTTGCAAAAGAGGTTGAACAAATCAAGCCAAAATTTAAACCTTTCTGGAAACTTTCTAAGGTTCTTAAGAAACCTCAGAAACCAATTCCAACTTTGAAGGAAGGTGATACTTCATACTTCTTACAAACGAAGAAAAAGCTCAAAAACTTGCTCAGCAGTTTGAAAGCGTCCATAATTTTAATCTCAACGTTGTGAGTCCTATTGAAAGCGAAGTCTTACAAAATATGAAAACGTTTCAAATCAAGTATTGTCTCTAGACGATATTGTTGAAACAAACTATGATGAGATCAAATCCATCATGAAAAAGTTAAAAAAAAATATGAAAGCTCCAGGTTATGATGGAATTTTCAACATTCTTCTTAAAAACCTTCCCGAAATCACCATGAGATACTTGGTCAAAATATTCAACAAATGTTTTGAATTAGCATACTTCCCTGAAAGATGGAAAAATGCCAAGATTATTCTTATTTTGAAGCCAGATAAAAACCCAGAAGAAGCATCTAGCTATCGACCAATTAGTCTCTTCTATTAGTAAATTATTTGAAAAAATCATCCTAACTAGAATGATGTCACATATCAATGAGAATTCTATTTTTCTTCCTGAGCAGTTTGGATTTCGTATTAGATATTCAACTACTCATCAACTTGTGAGAGTAACTAACATGATAAAGGCAAATATCTCAGAGGGCTACTCCACTGGAGTTGCACTTCCAGATATCGAAAAAGCTTTCGACAGTGTTTGGCACAAAGGATTAATTGCCAAAATGAGGGATTTCAATTTTCCAATTTACATAATAAAGATAATTAAAAATTATCTTACTAACCGTGCCCTTCAGGTTTCTTACCAGAATTGTAAATCTAATAAGCTACCCGTTAAAGCAGGCGTCCCTCAAGGATCAAGCGTCGCACCAATACTATACAATATTTTTACCTCTGATCTTCCAAATCTACCTAGTTGCACGTACTTGCAAACATAGAACCATTAGAAATCATGACGAACAGTATTATAAGCAACTTCCGACAAAAATCCTTGCAATCTTCAATTGCAACGATTAGCTCTCTTTATAGTTTATAAGATTTGTTTGGCTCCTTATTCAGAAGACAAGTAGGTTTAAAACATCCTACTGAAAAAAAATACTTAACTGCGAAAGCATATTATAACTTGATAATAATGAACTGAATCATGTAAACAATAGGGATGAAAAGTCACCACTTGTGGCTGAACACCCAATATGCTAAATTAGAAATGTAATGCAAACAAAACAATATAATCAAATAGAAAATAAAATTAAAAAAAAATGTTTTACCGCCGACGCCGGCAAAAAATTCTTCACAAATCCTCGCCTAGAACAACCATGCGATCATTCTTCTCCCTTTCTGCTAGCATCAAGCCGAGACGTATACATTCAATCGACACCAAGCTATCGGTGTCGCACCGATCCTATTGTGATTGAACTACTTATTGATTTTTTCGTTCCGCACACACGGATGGCTGATAGCAATTAATGACACAGCTCACCTAGCAGAAATCGAATTTTTATCTACTTTTTTACCAACTTGTTTATATGTTACTATGTTTTAATTGCCGCAAGGTTCTACTGTATCGATTTTGTTGGCTATTTTCGGCAAATTTGAGACTAAGAGAAACGAAAGCAATGAAATGGAAAGACGGATAGGTATTCTAGAACGAATCAGTTATAAACTTAGAGCGGAAAACTAGGACTAGGCAGGCTCATATGGATATGATCGAAAGGAAATGTGAAGAATTCTTTGCCTTCTGCTAAGTAGGAGTTGGGCGTTGCACCCAAGTCTACCGCATGGTCTATGGTAGAACATAACTCACCATCATGTTTTACCGCCGACGCCGGCAAAAAATTCTTCACAAATCCTCGCCTATAACGACCATGCGATCATTCTTCTCCCTTTCTGCTAGCATCAAGCCACGACGTATGCATTCAATCGACACCAAGCTATGTCACGCACAATAAATGTTTTTAAGACACCAAATCTCTAAACCTAAAGATGAATGCGTGAAAAATTGTTTCCCGCTAATTCCGCTTTCTGGACCACAAACAAGCGTGCTATGGAATGAAAAGTACTAAACTAACTAGGGGCTTTTGATTTAACAAAAATAACCTGCAGAATGTAACAATTAGTCAGCTGCAAAAAAAGGTTTGCCATCTCTTCCAGCTGCACGTTACTTACATCAGATAAACATTTCGAAATGAAAAGAAACAACCATCTAATATGAAATACTGATAACTTGAAACGTGACATCGGCTTTTATCACTTTCGCACTGATGATGGAAGAACTGCCTTCATGCAGAATAACGACAAAATATTAGCGGATTTTTCATATCCTTCGATTTCTATAATATTGCAGACTTTTGAATTTGGCTTGGTTTTCGCCAATTTCAGCATGGTCATATACTTTTAAATAGCTGTACATTTTTGTATTGTTTCGGAATGATAATTTTAAACAAATCACAGATTGTTGTAAATTTCAGATTGTCAATGTACGCGCAAGCAACAAGTAACGAATATAAATGGCGGAATTAGGTTATCGCTGTCATTGTCGGGAATTTTTCAAATTTGTTCTTCATTGTTGGTTATAGCTAGGGTTCGTCGCGGTGCGGATGTGAGCGGTTAATGGATTGTCCGCACCGCAACCGCAAAAATATAATAAAATAAAAATAAAATATAATAAAACCGCATCCGCACTTTATTTACCGCACCGCGCGGTAATGCGGTAAATGCGGTAAAATTTTTATATTTTTAAAAATAGTGTTGACAAATTGTACATTTGAGTAAACATATATAATAAAATGTTATTCTTATTCACACGAAATTTAACTTTAAGAGACTCCTCAGAATGTAATGTTTATGAAAAAATCAACTTTTGCATTGCCTATTAATAAAGTTCTGTACATTTTAAGGTAAACATTATACATTCAAAACCATTCTACTGCAGTAACAGGAAAACTTTTATTTTAGCAACCCTTCAGTTAATAGAAAAATGTGGAATAAAAATGTAATAAGAAATTAAGTTGCATTTTTTTTTCTTTAAATTTTCATATTTTCAATGTTTTTGACATATGAAAATGAAATGGATGATTTTCGCAATTACGTGGTAAACCACCTTTCATTCTTAAAGGTATTTCACCAAAAAAAATTAAAGTCGAAATACCAGTACTTCTATATAGTAGCGCATATATTCCAATACAGTGAAATAAAAACATATTGTATTTCATCAATAAGAACGACGCCATATTTTACGAAAAAAAAAATGCTCTATACATTACATCTAATCAGGAGTCCGGTCTCAACCGGTACAGAGTTATTGAACATTAGAAAAACCTGTTTTAATCCACCTAGAGGTGCAATTGTGCCTTTCTCATTTCTCCAAACTATGATTTAATAGCTGGTTCGTACAATATAACATTATGGAAATGTCTTTCATTCTTATTACACTTAAGTATATATAAGAGCACCTTTTTGCATTCATCGCGGTATCGGTTTGAATCGGAGTTTTCTGTGTGATCGCACTCCACAACCCGTAGCTCCGGAGCCGGAAGTTGGATGGAGATGGAATTTAATATCAGTTTCCGGGGACGGAACACCTTTCATTTGAGACTAAGTTGATCAAATCGGTCTACCCATTTTCGAGAAACCAATATAACCGTTATTCTGAATTTGGATGCTTCCGGATCCGTCGATGGTGGCCAGTGTGGCCAAAGAGACTTTGAATGACTGTTGGTGACCTAGATCTACAAATTCAACAAATGTGTTTACATTTTGGAAAAAAATCCCCTTTTTACATTCATCGCAGAATTCATTAGAATCAAGATTTGCTGCGTGATCGTACGTATCACCCTGTAATTCAGGAACCAGAACTCGGATCCACACAAAATTCAACAGCAGCTGATGGACCTTCCATTTAAAATCAAGTTTGTCAAAATCGGTTCAGAAAATTCCGAGAAATCGATGTGGACAAATCAACAAATTTTATTTTGTAACCATACTCTTCAAATCGTAATCCGGAACAAGATGTCGGTTGAAAATGAAATTCAATAGCAACCTATGGGATGATTATACCTTTCAGTTGAATCTTAGTTTGTAAAAATCGGTTCAGCCATCTCCGAGAAACCGATGTGGACATTTTGTTAACAAATCCGCACATACACACACATACATACATACATACATACATACATACATACATACATACATACATACATACATACATACATACATACATACATACATACATACATACATACATACATACATACATACATACATACATACATACATACATACATACATACATACATACATACATACATACATACATACATACATACATACATACATACATACATACATACATACATACATACATACATACATACATACATACATACATACATACATACATACATACATACATACATACATACATACATACATACATACATACATACATACATACATACATACATACATACATACATACATACATACATACATACATACATACATACATACATACATACATACATACATACATACATACATACATACATACATACATACATACATACATACATACATACATACATACATACATACATACATACATACATACATACATACATACATACATACATACATACATACATACATACACACATACACACAGATATTTTGCGATCTCGGCGAACTGAGTCGAATGTTATATGAGACTCGGCCCTCCGGGCCTCGATTAGAAAGTCGGTTTTTGGAGCAATTGCGTAACCTTTCTATATAAGAAAGGCAAAAGAATAATATTTAATTAGCTTAATAAGCATGAGTTCAATGTTATCTTCATGTGATTATAATTTGGAAAGGTTGGTGGAATGGGTTTGAACGTGTAGGGAATGGGGGGTTAGTAGAGTGGGAGTGGAGGATGCGTCAGAAATCCATCATCTTATTTCGGTATACGGGGTGGATGAAGGAAATGCGGGCATGAGGGTAGTCCAAGAGAAGGGGAGTGATGAAGGAGGAAGGTGTAAGGACAAGGCGGGGGGGGGGGGAGGTGCGGCGACGCAATACTCAACTGCATATTTTACCTTCCATTTGAGACTTGGTTTGAGAAAATCGGTTCAGTCTTCACCGATGAACCGATGTGACTTTAATTGTGGAATATGCCCGGAATTCCGGACTTCCGGAATCGTCGATAGTGGACAATATATTCAAAGAATGTTTGATTGGCAATCAGTGATCTAGATCTGCGATTAGAAGTAATTTGGTGACCATTTCAATAGTTTTTAGCCTCTGAGGTATTACGATTGTACCGTTTTATATGGGAAATTCCAGTGTATCCTTACTAACACCCCTGTAACTCCGGAAGTAAGAGTCAGAACCGAATGAAATTCAGCAGCAGTCAATGGCATTACTGTATCTTTCATTTGAAACCAAGTTTGTAAAAATCGGTAGAGAATTCGTTGTGGAATGGGTGTGATATTAGCTTAGGAACATGGCGGGTTCCATGGGGGCGTCATGAACCGTCATAGGTAGCCAACGTGGTCAAAGCTGCTTTGATTGACCATTAGTGATCCAGACTTCCAAAATAGAGTAATGTTACATCAATTTTAATATGTTTTACATCATTTGAATTTCATGATGGTACCAGTTTATATGGGAATTTGCTGTGTGACCGCACTCTTCAACCCGTAACTCCGGAACCGGAAGTCGGATCAACTAAAAATTCAATAGCAGCTTATGGGAGCGTTATACCTTTCAGATGAAACTAAGTTTGCGAAAATCGGTTCAGCCATCTCTGAGAAAATTGTGTGAGTTTAAATGACACACACACATACACACACACATACACACACATACATACACACACACACAGACATTTGCCGATCTCGACGAACTGAATCGAATGGTGTATGACACTCGGCCCTCCGGGCCTCGGTTAAAAAGTCGATTTTTACAGTGATTGCATAGCCTTTCTTTATATGAGAAAGGCAAAAAGGTGCGAAATCGGCAAAGTCCCAAAAAGTCGATTTTTATAAAAAAAATTTTTTTCGAGATAACATAAAATCTCGACGTTTCATGCATTTTAAAGATGTTTGGCATCAAAAATATGAATTCGATTTCTGAAATTTCATGAGGTCCCCCCTTTGAAAAAAATTTGAGTTCCGGCTTATATGGGAATTTCATATGTGACCGGACGATTTAGTCTATATTTCCGGACACATAGAAGCGATCAGTACGAAATTTTATAGACATCTATGGGGATATTATAGCTATCATTTGGGACTAAGTTTGTGAAAATTGGCCCAACCATTTCCGGGAAACTGATGTGAGTTCGTAAATTTTGAAAGATGGCCGCTTTTCCCGGGCACTTCCGGAACCGTCTATGGTGGTCAATGTAGTCAACGAAAGTTTGGTTGGCCGTCGGTGACCTAGTACAGCAAATTTAAGTTGTTTGAGAGACATTTTAGCGAAATTTTTACCTTTTTTGCTTTCATCGGAGTATCGGTTTGAATCACAATTTGCTATGTGATCGCACGCCACAATCTGTAACTCCGGAACCGGAAGTCGGATCGGGATGAAATTAAATAGCCATTTACGGGGACGCAATACCTTTCATTTGAGGCAAAGTTTAGTCGAATCGGTCTAGCCATCTCCGAGAAACCGATGTGACTGTTATTCTGAATTTAGATACTTCCGCCGGGGCTTCCGGAACCGAGGATGGTGGCCAATGTGGCCAAATAGACTTTGAATGGATGTTAGTGACCTAATACTACAAATCGAAGCAGTTATGGTCATATTTTGGAAAATTTTTCACCTTTATACATTCATTGCAGAATTTATTAAAATCCACATTTTCTGCGTGTTCGTACTTATCACCCTGTAATTCCGGAAGTCGGATCCATTAGAAATTCAATAGCAGCCTATGGGAACGTTGCACCTTTCATTTGAGACTAAGTTTGTCAAAATCGGTTCAGCCATCTCTGAGAAAAATGAGTGACATTTTTGGTCACATACACACACACATACACACACACACATACATACATACACACATACATACACACACAGACATTTGCCGAACTCGACGAACTGAATCGAATGGTATATGTCACTCGGCCCTCCGGGCCTCCGTTAAAAAGTCGGTTTTCAGAGCAATTGCAATACCTTTCTATTGAGAAAGGCAAAAACTGCATTAAACTACGATGTTTGGTTCATGTTGAAGAAAATCTATCCCGAAAAGACAAACCGGGTTAGTTCCAAGTGGTCAATATTTATCCTGCTACTTTGAAAGAATGTGACGACGAGTGAGTGTTATTCCCTATGACCAAATTCTTCCGTGCGCTCTCATGCTTATTTGGTATTCTAATGCGTTCCATTCTATATCTTTGAAATCAGTTCGAACTCTGTTCTGAAATTGTTGATATGTCCTTAGACAGTTTATTTACTGATATATGCAATAAAAAACTTGATAATTTATGGAAACGCGCCCCCCCCCCCGCCCCTGAGACCACCCATGACACTGAATGGCTGCGGTATTGCTGAAATAGGTTGGTTATATCTTTTATGTCCATATACTGTTCTGTAGGCTCACAAAGTAACTCAACAGAAGGATTTATGGTATTGCAACGGAAAGCGTTAGGAGACAACACTTCAGTGCACCCTTCTGAAAGAACGATTCCAAAGCTTGTTATATACAAATAGCATCTTTTTAGAAAGGTATTGATGAGTACTAATAGCTTCTGAAAAGATTTCATAGATAGCGTGCTTTGTTTTCGTGAAAAATTGAAAAAAACATGATATTTGCGTTAGGGGACAACGCAAAAATGGTCAATTTTTGTCCCCCCCTTTTATCCGACGATAAATTCACTCAATAAATCTGCGTCTGAAGATGAAATCTTTGTACAATATATGAACAATAAAATGGAATTTAAGCTTATTCCAAATAAATTTTCTTACAAACCTGTCGGTGTGGTACGGAAAAATCAATTCAATTATTAAAAACCTATTTTAATCCACCTAGCGGTGCAATTGTGCCTTTCTCAATCATGAACACGTGAATGTTTGCGTTGTTTATATTCATTAAAAGCTTTCAAATGAATATATTACATTTTATTATTATACATGACATGACAAATATACAAGAAAAAATCACTATTCGAGTTCTAAAATTTTGTAAAAGAAAAAACAGCTACATTAATATTAAATTGAAAAACCTGTTTTAATCCACCTAGAGGTGCAATTGTGCCTTTCTCATTTCTCCAAACTATGATTTAGTAGCTGGTTCGTACAATATAACATTATGGTAATGTTTTTCATTCTTATTACACTTGGTAAGTATATATAAGAGCACCTTTTTGCATTCATCGCGGTATCGGTTTGAATCGGAGTTTTCTATGTGATCGCACTCCACAACCCGTAACTCCGGAACCGGAAGTCGGATGGAGATGGAATTTAATATCGGTTTCCGGGGACGCAACACCTTTCATTTGAGACTAAGTTGATCAAATCGGTCTAGCCATTTTTGAGAAACCAATATAACCGTTATTCTGAATTTGGATGCTTCCGGATCCGTCGATGGTGGCCAGTGTGGCCAAAGAGACTTTGAATGACTGTTGGTGACCTAGATCTACAAATTCAACAAATGTGTTTACATTTTGGAAAAAAATTCACCTTTTTACATTCATCGCAGAATTCGTTAGAATCGGGATTTGCTGCGTGATCGTACGTATCACCCTGTAATTCAGGAACCAGAACTCGTATCCACACAAAATTCAACAGCAGCTGATGGACCTTTCATTTAAAATCAAGTTTGTCAAAATCGGTTCAGAAAATTCCGAGAAACCGATGTGGACAAATCAACAAATTTTGTTTTGTAACCATACTCTTCAACTCGTAATCCGGAACAAGATGTCGGTTGAAAATGAAATTCAATAGCAACCTATGGGAATATTATACCTTTCATTTGAATCTTAGTTTGTAAAAATCGGTTCAGTCATCTCCGAGAAACCGATGTGGACATTTTGTTAACAAATCCGCACATACACACATACATACATACATACATACATACATACATACATACATACATACATACACACATACATACACACATACATACACACAGATATTTTGCGATCTCGGCGAACTGAGTCGAATGTTATGAGTCGGTTAGAAAGTCGGTTTTTGGAGCAATTGCATAACCTTTCTATATGAGAAAGGCAAAAGAATAATATTTAGCTTAATCAGCATGAGTTCAATAGTATTTTCATGTGATTATATTTTGAAATGATGGTGGAATGGGTTTGAAAGTGGAGGGAATGGGGGGTTAGTAGAGTGGGAGTGGAGGATGCGTCAGAAATCCTTCATCTTATTTCGGTATACGGGATGGATGCAGGAAATGCGGGCGTGAGGGTGGTCCAAGGGGAGGGGAGTGATGAAGGATGGAGGTGTAAGGGCAAGACGGAGGGGGGGAGGGGGGCGGCGACGCAATACTCAACTGCATATTTTGTCTTCCATTTGAGACTTGGTTTGAGAAAATCGGTTCAGTCATCACCGAAGAACCGATTTGACTTTAATTGTGGAATATGCCCGGAATTCCGGACTTCCGGAATCGTCGATAGTAGGCAATATATTCAAAGAATGTTTGATTGGCAATCAGTGATCTAGATCTGCGATTAGAAGTTATTTGGTGACCATTTCAATAGTTTTTAGCCTCTGAGGTATTACGATTGTACCGATTTATATGGGAAATTCCAGTGTATCCTTACTAACACCCCTGTAACTCCGGAAGCAAGAGTCAGAACCGAATGAAATTCAGCAGCAGTCAATGGCATTACTGTATCTTTCATTTGAAATCAAGTTTGTAAAAATCGGTAGAGAATTCGTTGGGGAATGGGTGTGATATTAGCTTAGGAACTTGGCGAGTTCCCCGGGGGCGTCATGACCTGTCATAGGTGGCCAATTTGGTCAAAGCTGCTTTGATTGATCATTAGTGATCCAGACCCGCAAACTAGAGTAATGTTACATCAATTTTAATATGTTTTACATCATTTGAACATCATGGTGGTACCAGTTTATATGGGAATTTGCTGTGTGACCGCACTCTTCAACCCGTAACTCCGGAACCGGAAGTCGGATCAACTAAAAATTCAATAGCAGCTTATGGGAGCGTTATACCTTTCAGATGAAACTAAGTTTGCGAAAATCGGTTCTGCCATCTCTGAGAAAATTGTGTGAGTTTAAATGACACACACACATACACACACACACACACACACACACACACATACACACACACAGACATTTGCCGATCTCGACGAACTGAATCGAATGGTGTATGACACTCGGCCCTCCGGGCCTCGGTTAAAAAGTCGATTTTTACAGTGATTGCATAGCCTTTCTTTATATGAGAAAGGCAAAACTGCAAAAATGTATGATTTGTAGCATACAGCAGAAATAATTTTTAAAAATGGGGGGTTTTATGGACAAAATATCCCAAAACTCTAACTTCCGCATTCTTCAAGAAACAGATGTATTATCATTCAAAAACTAAGATTGCTCCCTTTAAAAATATATGAAGTGTAATTTTCTAAAGGCTTGTTCGAAAGTTCTAGCATTTAATGTATTTTCCTCTAATATTTTCCCAAAGAGCCAATGGCAAAAACTTATATTGAAGTGAACGGGAGTATTTGACAAAAAAGCTTGAAAAAAGCTACAAAATAGTCTTAACTGAAAAATATTAGGACTTAATTTGGAAGAAAATTATAGTAAATTTGAATGGAATAATTTTTTATTTTTTTTTTTACCATTTTTTTGTTAACCATTTTTGTTAACGACCTATTGAGTCAATTTGTCAACAGTTTTTTCGGCATTTAATTATAGACCCTGACCCCTACGGTAGCAGACAAAGGGTTAAGTCGCCGGTGAGCTCTAAGCTTGCATATATGATCCTTCCACGCTTTTCTAAACTTTCTCCTTTCAACACCTTGCTCTCCCTTGAGTACTATGGCTCTAAATATTGAAAAATATACTTCACCTTCCAGTCCCTTGCTAATTAAATGCCGAAAAAACTGTTGATGAATGGAATAACGCGAAAAAAAATTATGTAGCATACTTTTTGAGAAAGAGTCAAATAAAATTGACTGCAGAAAAATTCACATTCAATTTACACAGCAATCAAAAATGTTGATGAACGAATGATAGAATAATCATCCTAATTTAGACCCCGCCTTATTTTGGACGCTTTCATACATTTGTATCCTTTACTGCCAATTACTCCAAATTCGTTTGGTTTGATGAAGATAATTATATTCTTTGGGTTGTGTTTAAGTACCAGCATAATTAGTTCATCTCTAATTCCTTTAAATCAGTCGAAATTCACAGTTGAAAAATTGATATCGAAAACGATTCATAATTCCACGATTTCCAACAGAAATCGAGAGAAGTGATGCATTTTTAAATTGGATTTAAGAGTAAAAATTTATTGTTTTTAAATGATGTAATAATTTTGTCTCTATTTGGATCTTGCATTTTATGTATTTGAAACGGTTAGTTTGTGATGTTTTACTTAGAAGTATAAAATAACTAGTCCAAAATATGTTGTAGAAATAATAGCGTCAAAAATTTACAAAATTACAAAAATAACATGCTATCAGTCAGCCGTAACTACGGTTTGCCGTCTCTTCCAGCCGCGCGTTACTTACATCGGATAAATAATTAAAATTGGAAAGAAACAAACAACCTTTCCCTTCAACAGATAATTTGAAATACTGATAGTTTGAAACGTGACATCGGATTTTATCACTTTCGCATTGTTGATGGAAGGACTGCCTTCATGTAGTATAACGAAAAAGTATTTGCGGATTCTTTTTGGTACGGCTTTCGCTAGTTGGCAGTGTTGCCACGTCCTCCAATTTTCTGAAACATTGCTGAATTTTGGATTATGTTTCCGAAGATTATTGTTAATAAACCACAGGTTTTCGCCAATTTCAACCTGGAAATGTACTTTAAGTAGCTGCACATTTTTGTATTGTTTCGGAGAGATAAATTTAAACAAATAACAGATTGTTGCAAATTTCAGATTGTCAATATACGCGCAAGCTACAAATAACGAATATAAACTGTGCAATTGGATTATCGCTGTCAATGATTGGAAATATTACAATTTGTTCTTTATTGTTATAGCCCTTAAAAGGGCTTTTAATTTAACAATAATAACATGCAGAATGGAATGGAACAATTAGTCAGCTTCAACTAGGGTTCGTCGCGGTGCGGATGTGGGCGGTAAATGGATTGTCCGCACCGCAACCGCAAAAAAAATAAAAAAACCGCACCGCTTACCGCAACAGCACTTTATTTACCGCACCGCACCGCGCGGTAATGCGGTAAAATTTTTATATTTTTAAAAATGGTGTTGAAAAATTGTACATTTGTGTAACCATATATAATAAAATGTTATTCTTATTCACACGAAATTTAACTTTAAGAGACTCCTCAGAATGTAATGTTTATGAAAAAATCAACTTTTGCATTTTCTATTAATAAAATTCCATACATTTTAAGGCAAACATTATACATTCAAAAACGTTCTACTGCAGTAACAGGAAAACTTTTATTTTAGCAACCCTTCAGTTAATTGAAAAATGTGGAATAAAAATGTAATAAGAAATGAAGTTGCATATTTTTTTCTTTAAATTTTCATATTTACAATGTTTTTGACATATGAAAATGAAATGGATGATTTTCGCATTTACGTAGTAAACCACCTTTCATTCTTAACGGATTTCACCAAAAAAATTTAAAGTCGAAATACCAGTACTTCTATATAGTAGCGCATATACAGTAGGGTGACAATGATTTATATGAAAAAAAAAAAATTACAGCCTGCACCCCCTAGCGTCGTTCCAAATCATGAAAAAATGACACTGTCCAAATTTGAGCGAAATCGGTTAACCCTAACCCCTCCCCCAACGAGCTTAAAATTTGTATGGGATTTTTGGCCAAAATGTATGGGGAAACACTCACAGTTCACATTATCGCCCCTAGAGGTCGCTGTAAACTTCCAAACAGGGACCTAGGAAGGAGTTAAGCTTTTGAAGATATGCTGAACAAGTTTGTCGAAGACTGCAAGGCAATCCAACCAACCGTTAAAGAGTTATTAACGTTTAAAGTTGGATACTGCTGCTTAACATTCGCAAAGGGCGTACTCCGCTTATCTCATATATGTGACCCACATGCAAAGGTGGGGCAAGGTTAGGAAAAACTCATATATCTCTGAAACGACGAGAGATAGAAAGTTATGATGTTCCACAAAGTTGTAGAGAAATAAAAGGACTTTTAGGTTTCACTGGAAAGTTTCAGGATTTCTCCGCATGGTGGCGGTAATGAGCCAAGCAATTTAAAGGGAATGCTCCTATCTGTACAACGCTAAGAGATAGAGCATTTGGATGTTCTACAAAGTTGTAGAGTAGCAAAAAATACTTTATTCTCTAATTTGAAAAATGCAAAATTCCACCATAGTGGCGCCAGTGAGCAAAATTATTAAAGGTAATTGGACTATCTATACAATGGTAAGAGATAGTGCAATCTGACGTTCTACGAAGTTGTAGAACATATCAAACGCTTTCGTGTATAAATATAATAGTGATGCTAACATCCATATATTATCGAGAATGAATATATTTTTATACACCTTTTGAATGTTTTCTATTTTTTCCGCACAATAGCGTTAGAGAATCAAACTACACACTAAAAAATAATGAAATTTAAACGACATGTAAATCAATACGAAAGTAAACATACAACGATTGAATCAAAAATTTGATTGAAAATTACGTTAAAATCAATTGGAGCATCAAACAGCATAGAATTTTACACTTTCATTCGTGTAATATTACATGTCATTCATTTTACAGCAGTATTCGAGTAAAAATACATTGAAGTGCATTGGTTTTCCGTTTAAAGAAACTGTAATTTTCAATCCACGTGTAAAATTATAGTAAAATTCATTGAAGAAAGCACGACAAGTCGTGTGTATTTGTGGTGGAACTTAATTTTACATTTATATTCATGCTCCAAATATGTGCATGAAAATAAACTTAAAATTACAAACTATTTTTTTCTGTGTAGTTTAAAGTAATACTATTATTTCTTGTGCAGATTTTTTTTATTATAACGTATGCGGAATAAAATTTGGACAAAATTCAAAAGGCATTTTTTTGTAGAAAACCCTTTATTAAATGTTCTCTCTATATGAAAACATTTGTCAGCTTTTTAACTTAATGTAGAAAAAAAAATTGAGCTCATTCGAGAAGCTTTACGACAGTTTGCAGGAACTTTTTGCAAAGGAGTCGAAAAAATTGATGTTGGCATATTTTTAATTTCTTTCTTAAGTTTGATTATCATTTTTGTTAGATTTAGGTCGAAAATTATGAGCATTTCCTCTCTGCTTAATATAATCCCCGAAAAACCTCATTTGGACGCAGTTGTGGTACATTTGGAGAGATATCCGCCTTTTGTACAAAATATATACCATAATCCTCCAATGCGTCAAAACTTTTTTTTTGGCATAATAGCTAAGTGCCAGATCGGGCGTTCGCTGCCATTTTGTTCACATGGTATCTCCTAGTGGGTCGAAATTAACACTGGATATTTGAAATAAGTGTGCCTAGAGTATGACGTTTAGTATGGTGCTTTGAGCAGGGTTGCATTTTTGCTGGAAGCGTTGTCCAAATTTCATTCCGCATACGTTACATATCATGTTACTGAGTTTTCTTAAGACTCTCAGGTTATAATAACATCAATATTCTTGACTTTCTTTGTAATCCCATTGATATTTCTCCTGTTGCCTCATTTATTAACCTTTTTTAATTTTTTGAAGCAACTGTTGACTAATTCTACGAACGCTCTCTCCTCAAAGACGTCATGAACAGAGCCGCGCGTCAGTGCTCGTTGATTGCCTCCCACAGAAGAAGCGTACTCTATGCGCCGTGAACTCATTTAGACAGGCATTGGTTGCACGATTACAGGGCTGATATTTTAGTGATAGGTGAGAACTACTAGGGTCATTCGAATGCCGATTAGTGACTTTTTCATCATATCTGGTCTCATTTATAACTTAGGAATAGGGCTCAAAATATATTCTGTCACCTTACGCGGACTACTAGGCTTAAACACTACATTCCACTAATAATGCAGCCTGGGATAAATACCTAAGTATGCTACAATCCAATTCACGCTGTGCTTCTATTATAATCAGCATCCCTTATCACCTTGCAAACAAGCAAAGCGTGCAAGCCAATTGCGCTGCCTGCCCAGTCCGGGGGACATCACCAGATATTTGAATTTTGCTTTGTGCGACTATTTCGGCAAGGAAGGATCGTCTCCTGCTATAGCTGCAACATTGCAGCCGGCGCTCGTCGATCGCTCTGTCGTAGTAGAGACTGAACCGGCTCGGTAGTTTCATTTTGCTTTGTGCGTTTCATCGCGCATGTTGCTTGCTATCGCCGCAGAGATGTGGTGTATGTTGTTGCCGTTGGTGCTCGTTGGTCGCCTCGAGACGTGCCATGTGCTGCGAACCCAACTCACTTGATATTGGTTTTTACGAATATGGGACTGATACTTCGGCAGTAAGCAAAGGGTGCTAGGGCAATTTGAATGCCGGATGGACAATAGTCAAATTAGATTCCAGCTCCGAGCAGCTTTTTAGGTACCTGTGCAAATTCTTAGCTCGATCTTTGAAACTATATTTTTGCACCTACTGTTTAAATTTTACACGGGATTTTGTGTGGGAAAATTAACTTTCATAAAATAATTCCTCCAGGAGTTGCCCATTGCTTCATCAAAATAAATCGTTACGTGACATTTATAGGAAATTCAACATAGAAACAAAGTCTCGAAAACCACAAAACGATTTGACGCTTGAGAAAAAAGTTATTAAACAGAAACCGATTGATGCTCTGACGATTGATAAAAAAAATCATTTTTTCTAGCACCACTGCTGTTGGTTGTTGAATTATATAAAATTTTGTTTTGATTTACTCTTATAGCGGTAAGCTTGAATCTAGTTGGTACCGCCACACGGTACTATCTTTGATTTTAGGCCTGAGTTTAGTCCGGCCTAAGACGTTAGTACCTGTCATAGCAGAAATGGCTGCATCCTGAAGCCAAATGAAAACAGTGTAAAAGGCCGCCATGTTCCTCTTGCATACATCTCAATAATTTGAATCAACTTTTCGAACTTTATGTGCAATATTATGGCCCATGTTGCACACAAACCATATGAGGGCAAGTAAGCAAGTTTTATCCCGTACGAAAAACAGGTGTAATCGAATTTTAAATGCATTTTTTTCAATATTCTTTATCGTACTATATCTAGAAGGTGCTACACGCTCATTTCAAAACGCCACATCGAAGAGTTATATTGCAGGTTAGCAGAAGTCGAATCAAACTGACGGACGAAATTTTATAATTGGATTCAGAGATGAAAATTGTTTTCGTTCGTTAGTTTACCTATGGCTATCAAAATGAGTGAAGTTTAATTTGCTCGCAATTTTTTAGTTATTTTTACATTAGGAAAAAAATATATAATCACAATTTGTTCTCTTTTCTAGTTGTATCTTCTCACAAAGAACACCATAAGAAAGTGGAAGTTTATTTATATTTTTACTGCTTTTGAAAGAGTTCAAAACTAAGATTGAATAAAAAATTGTAAATGAAGCCATACCATATAGCCTAAGTAACACTTTTAAATATGACGGCAAACAAACTGTTACAAATATTCTCATTTTGATCGTTATTTAAATGTTATCGGAGCTTGCTTGTATTGTTTCGTAATTTATAATTTTCTAGCATATCTTGTACTATTTGCATTTCCACTGTAGTGCAAGTTTTAGTTCAATTCTTTATGATAGAACAGATACGCACAGGGTATGAAAGAGCTGTGAAAGCTGAGACTAGACAGATGACTTGGCAAAATGACGCAAAAAGTTGAATACGGAAAAATCGCTTGAATCGTGTCGGAACTTAAAGGGGTGCAAAGATTCTTTGTCTTTTCAGTCATGCGCCACATCGAAATCTTGTTTTGCGGTATATACCATAACTCAAAATCTACTGGACAAACGTTGAGACATTTGCACAGTTGTTTTTACAGCATTTCACAAGTAATTAAGGGAGCTTTTATTTTTTGGTCGATTTTCGATTTTTTCGTAGTACTTTGAAACCAAAATCCGATTATTGCTAAAACAACGATTAACATGTTATTGTAAAATAATAATATTTAGCAGTTTGCAAAAAGCTCTTGTAGTTGCCTGGTCAATGATGTGAAGAAGAAGAAGAATTGTGCATAATTCAGAACGATTGGTCCAAGAAATTTTGTCTGCATCCAGTACCAGGTTCAATTTGTAAATTTATAATTATCAATTCATTATCAGACAGATGGCAGACTATAGGAAGTAACTAATTATAATTTTTATTAATTAAAATTACTGGACTTTTGGTATTTCAGGCATGATTGGATAATCGTGCTGATAATTTGAATTACTTCATTTTCAGCAATGTAGGTCTGCCAAATTCTATATGCATGGTTAGTAGACTAGTTGGGTAGGATGGTATAATAAGCCCCACCAGCCTAAAATTTCAGATTTCTATTCCATAGACGACATAATTATCTGAAGCAAATAAATAATTTTTATGGAATTTTTCATGTGTTGCAGAACAGCAACTGATACAAACTTTTCAAAAGATGTAAGCTTCCACTCTTTTTCTATAAGCATTTGATTTAATTTGGAACAGTCAGATTTGGCTGAACTGACAAACTACTAAGTGTAATGTTAGAGAAGCTCTTCAAGCCCTTGGAGAGGCTAGCGCCTAACAATACAACTCTATAACGTTCTCGATAGTATACACCATTATTAGCAAAAAAACGTTTTAGTCAATTATGGATCTTAAATAATAAATTGTTTAAGCGGTTACTCCACTGTAGAATTTTAAAACAATTGATTTTTTATTTATTAGTCTAAAATGTGCTTTAGGATGTAAAAAATGATATCCCAAAACATGGAGAACGAAAACAATTCAAAAATATAATTTTCAATTTTGCCGCAACGCCTCTTATGTATAACCCATGTGTACTGCAAACTTTAACCGCGTTTTTCTCGAAACCACTGGCCGGAAATGTAACTCGAGCAAATGATTTTTGGTCGCTTTGAAATTTTCACAGTATATTCAAAATTGATTTTTCTAGTCAGGTACGCAGGATTAAATTGTTTATTGCTTACCTTTTTATTGAATAACGATTTTGTGTAGATTTTTATGACATTCTCTATGTTTTTTCACTCAAAACTGCGCCATTTCGCTTAAAACCAAAATATCGAAAAAATCCTACGTACATCGCTATTGACATAAGCAATCAGAAAAACTTTAGTTTTTGGCGCCAGGTCAAAAATCACGGGAGATAGATTTTCGACCGTGGACCCCTTCCAAAAAACGCGCATGACGTGAAAATGCTGCAGAGCCGCCATCTTGTGATGAAATTGGTCGAAGAAATTATTTTATTTGATACAATACTTATGTTACAAATCCCATTCAACAAGATGTCGATTCACCATTTTATTGAGCAATAAAAAAAATCTCGAAATAATCAGACTATTAAATGGCATAAACAGTGAATTTTAAATTAACTTTATTGTACAGTTTTTTAACATAGCCGTGTATTGCTGATCAGAACGCAGCAATGCAAATAGCCGCATTATGTTACCGGAAGAAGACAAAAATATGCAAAAAATTGTCATGCTTCTCTTGCATACATTTCGTTATTTTCAATCCTCTCTTCGGCTTTCTTCTGGATAATTAGGCTTTCTTTGCTCGCAATAAAGATGGCAATAAATAAGCCAGTTTATCAGGTAGGAAAGACAAGCACTGTCGAACTACACTAATAAAATAAAATACCAATTAATGCGTAGAAAACTACGCATTTTCAATAAAAGTGGAATAACCCATTTAGTGGGTAAAGAGTTCGTATCCATAAATGAATACAGCTTTTGTACGTCAACCTGGGTATGTTTAACCCTTTATTTTTCGCAGACCTGTTACAACAAATCGCGTGAAAAATATCCATTCATGAAAATCGCGCCAGAATGAAAAATTCTGTCAATAGAATTATTTCTGAATTAAAAAAAAAAACATAAAATAACATTCACTTCACATTATTGTCTCCTTAACTACTTAACAAAATAAAACCGCCAACTGGATATATTTTTAATGGCTGGATCTTTTGGCTGCTCTAAAAATGCCAAACGCATATTTGCAACATCCTCAGTAGTTTAAACATGCAGGCCGGTAATTTGCAGCTTCCGCTACGAACCTTAGTTTGCAGGTTAACTCGCTTAAAATAATTCTTAATGACTTTTAACTCATTATTAAGATCAGTATATCCATTGACATTATCTCATCGAGTAGTTGTGAAATGAATAAAAAGCACCATTGGTTATAAGCAATAAAATACCCATTTTTTGACAGCTCATAAAATGTGTAAAGTTTTTTTACCGTGTTTATCTACCCGCATTTTTTTTTATTTCCTCGTTCTTTCCTTCTCTCTACACGCTTGATTCCAATTGCACATCAAAGGGTTACAGTAGAGCACGTTTAGATAAATTGAGATCTATTCAATCAATTCAGATTAAAGTTGTTTTTGTGAATTAGAAACAGAACTACAATAAGAATTGTTTTGATTCTTTTCTTTTTGCTTATCTAGCGGGAATAAGCGGGACCATTTAATTCGTTAATATAAATCGATAACATATTTTCACGAATGATTGCCCATATATCTATTGTATCACACATCAAAGAAAGTAAATAACGAAAGAAAATTATTGTTTTTAGGGGATAGATCCAAACAAATGACAATTGGATATAGATCGTAAAATGCAATATTTTATGAATTTACTTACACTGGTCGTTAGCAAATTGAATCAGAATGTTAACAGCTTAGAAATTAGCTCCACAAATACCCTAAGCTAAGAGTAAATAATAGATTTTAAATATGTGCAATGTTCCAATAAGAATAAAATCACATAAAACTTCTGAATACAAAATGTTTTGAAATTTACTGTGAACACAACGGTGATCAATATATTTATTTCGATTTTTGGCATAAATCGTTCCAATTTGCATTGATGCATTATAGAAATATATCTATATTCTGTCTGCCACAGTGCAAAAAAAACGCTCAAGAATATAAATGATCATTCTGTCAAAGTTTAATTTTTTGTTTGATCTTTGTTTTCTTTTTATTTAAACCTCGCTGAAAAACGTGTATAATTTTAATTCGCAGACCTTCATTGATAATTGATCTTTATTCCAAACTTGTGAAAATTCACTTGAAACGAAAATAAATGTTCTCCCCCACGTCGATAGGTATCATGTTCAATTAGAATGACACTCACAGCTCATTTTAAATTCAAATTGAAATATTTTAACCAATTATTTAATCAAAGTATGAAATCCCGACAAACATATAATTCCAGCTTAAAAGCCAACTGTCAAAATTCTCTTTGAAAGGGAATTCCGGACAAACCGTTACTCACCAATCACAGATGTTGGCAGTAAACAAAAGAGAAAAAAATTTCTCTTCCATTAACTGCTATGAACTGTGTTTAACCAGCGACGCACAGTGGCGGGTCTTCAAACAAAAGTCGGACAAAACCTCAAATGTTACCTAATTTGGCTGAAAATCACAATTTAAGCTAATTTTGAGGTGCTGAGCTCATTTTTGATGTCAAAAGTCGTAAAATATTCATTGCATTTTTCCATACAGTGTCATTGAACCTTTCTTATAAATATGATACCATTTTCATGATAGATTTTCCGTTACTGTTCACCAATGTCAGCAATATCATAAAAAATGAAGAACACTACTTTGAAACCATTGTATAACGTGTTGGTTTACTGTAAATTGTCTAACTTTTTTACACAAAACACCATGCGCCTCCATATCAGCAACAAAGCTTACAAATCTCCTTAAACCTTTTTGCGCACCTAGGCGCAGAACGAGACCAAGATATTCGAAAAGTAGAGGTTATTTCCCATAGAATGTATACTATGTGACCATTCCGAAATGATTCCGAAATTTGTACAGAATACATTAGTGAAAAAAGTATTTTTGGTCTGACCACCTCAAACATATTTAAACTAAAAGGTCATAGTTCCAAGCAAATTTACCTAATGTATTTTATTTACTAACCAAGTTCTTTCGTTCCTCTGCACAATGAAACTAGTTGTGCTAAAATCGGACCAAAATCAAAGGGCAACATGCATTTGAAGTGAACAGAGCAATGGTGGTTTCGGAAATGAAAATCATTAAAAAGTCCGGACTTTGCTACGTTTAAACTCATGTTAAAAATCGTGTTCTTATCCAATGAATTTTGAATATGCATCATTCAATACATGAGAAATTTAGGAAAAATATAAAATATCAATATTTCAAAAATATTTTTTTGAGGTTTTGGCCAGCCCCCAGCCACTGTGCGACGGTTTGTCCGGAATTTCCCTTCAAAGAGAATTTTGACAGTTGGGTTTTAACCAGTAATCATATTTTTGTCGAGAAATAACTACCATGGCACCAATTATAACCGATGGTTTAACCTACAGACACTTTATATAACAGACTAGCGGAGAGAAAAACAGTAAAACTAGCAACCAAAACCCTCATGCTCCTTTGGTTGCACTTTTTGACAGTCCGTTTGGCTGCAATTTTTGACACTTCGCTAGTCTGTGTATAAAGTGTCTGTAGTTTAGCCACCTCTAACTCGACGAGCGCCTATTCAAACTGAATAAAAACATCCATATGTATATCAATTTATTTTCTTTTGTGCATATTATGTCACTACAAAGTACTGCACATCATCGGCCAACTTTCAACTATCCAACACGTTAAAGTTCTATGTTCAGAAACATATCGGCAACAAGTTGACAAAATTGTTCTCAAACCCTATGGAACGAGATATTTGACGAAGAAAAGCTATTTTACTGCAAGAAAATATCGGAATGAATTTACTTATTTTCTTTAACTTGAATTTGTTGTTTTTTAACATTGACGTGTAACGCAGATCAGAACGCAGCCATATATGATTAAAGCTTACCAAATATTTTAGGCCGGTTTAAAAGTTAGTCCGGTTTAAAAACAGTTAGTACGGCTTTGTGCTTACGGCTATTAATGTGTCTAAATCATTTATCGATACTGTTTGGCCATCTTGCAAGGGTTTTGAGAGATAAATTGAGGCTTCTTTTGTACATAATAAGAGAAAGTTAAAAATTTTGTATATAATTAGACTGTCATCAGCAATGATGCTATGAAAAGTGAAATTTTCATCGATCTTCAGAGCATCAATCGGTTTTTGATTAGTAACTTTCTTAACAAGCCTCAGATCGTTTCACAGTCTTCTAGACTTTATTTCCTTGATAAATTTCCTATAAAAATCAGACATCTATTTTTAGGAAGTAATGGACGACTCTTGGAAGAATTATTTTGCAAAAGACGATTTCCTCATACGAAATCCCATGTAAACTTTAAACAGTGGGCGCAAAAATATAGTTTCATCGATCGAGATAAAAAATAGTCGAGGGAGCTAAATGGATCCCAATAAGTTACTCTGAGCAAAATTTTATTTGTTTCATATAACCATGTCTCACTCTAATGGTCAATTTTTCATCACATCTGGTACCACACATAACTTCCAAACTGGACAATACAAATCAATACTTTGGAATGGTAGTCCATGTGAGATCATGAAAACGTGGATTACCATTCCAAAGTACTAAGTAACTCAACAATGACATTATTTTAAGGACCCCAAAGTAGGCTAATTAAATACCAATACCGCGGCGGAGCCCTTTATACAATGAAGCTCCATTTTTATCGTGACTAACGACTTACCTTTCAATATACGGGCCCTTTTAAAAATTTCGGTAGGAAAGTCGTGTGAGGTTTGGTACGCTTATATATTTTGCTGTACTGCATATAATTAATATTTTTTTAGCCATTTTGTCGAAAACAAGTTCAACAATGTTGTCATAATGAAAAACTGTTATGAAAAATTATTCGAAAACTGCTCGGAAATGGCGAAAAATTTCAGCTCATCTCAGTCAGACCCGTCAATATGATGCACCAACCGAACACTTAAATGATGAAAAAAATTTAAATATAGGTCCACTGTAGATTTGTTTCATTTTGAGTTGAACTGTTTAGAGCGTACAGGGTCCTCAAAGGGCTGTACAATATGGAGAAGGAATTATTTGTGAGCTGAACACGGCTGGTGGATGAATCTGTTTGTGTTAGCAGAGTCAATTATTTTCATTTCTGTTTAGAGGGTAGCATATACGACGAAAACCGGATTTTAAAATATTGCTCTCCGGCGTGACCATTTTCCAGGATGGTGTGTTGCCTAATATCCATGCCATTCTGCCGTCAGGCGTTGGCAGGCGAAACAGTGCCGAGAAAACCAGAACCTGCCCTTTTCAGGACGACCATTGATGATGAGTTTTGATTTGATATTCCTTCTCTCTCTTTTGTTGGCGCATCATATTTTTTTAAATTAAGCTACGACTTCCTTGAAAGCAACACACACTTTCCTAACCATTGGTTTGTTTTATTATGAAAGACACAATAGGTATGCCATGCTGGTTTTTTGGGAGACATAATAGTGGTTGAGGGCTGGAAGCACAGATCAATTTTGAAGTTCTGCGGACGACCTTCGTTGCAAACTGCTTTCGGGGAGCTTTCCATCCGGAGGATTTACGAACTGTTTGGCACAGGTCATAGCACGAAAAATTCTACTCCGCTACTGCCGATGCTAGCTAGTAGTATAACGACGGTCAAATGAGTGATGAGGAAAACCGACCGACCGTTGTACAGTCGCGCGAATAGTATCGCTCACTCGCTCGTTTTCGCGTCATGTGTCTTTCCATTCCTTTCTGCTACTAATACTAGTATGAACAAAATGAATATACGTCTTTCCCTAACCTTCCATCCAGTGACCAATATTGCCACACTGCTTTTCGCAATAGCCTTCCAACATTATTTTCAGTAAATGTTGCAGATTGGAGAGAAAAAAAAAACATTTAGAAATTCCAAAAATATTCCCAAAAAACTATGTAGGGTAATTTCCATTGAGTGCCGCACTCTCTATATCTCGTATATAGGGTTAATTTTATACGGCAATATGATATTGTGAGTTTGTCTTTCGGGGAACTACAACACTAAAGATGTAAAATAATCCTTATTATTAACTCACGAAAATTGTATTAATGATTTTGTGCGTCCAGTTGCATCATGCCCAAGTAATAACTGAAGTTTTATAGCACGCTACAAGTGCAATCTAAATTTTATCAGTGGCTATAAAACTATCATAAAACCACAATTGTTACTAGGGTGGAGCGCCGAAAATTTTTCAGCATCATATTAAAATTTCGTTTTTTTAAATCGTTCGATTTTTTTTGTGAATAATGTATCGGTTGAATAGCTGGGACCTTTGAGAAGACATTCTGATCATGAGCACGGTCGGAAAAAATCGTCGTGCGGCATCTCTACTATACAATTGGGAGAGATGCCCATCAAAATTATGAGTGATATGCCGCACTCGATGGCGGAGGATATGTAGCTAATATATATTTTTTTACACCTCGTAATGTCATTTAATGATAATTTGCGTCAGGTATAGGTTCTGGATAAGATATATCCACAATCCATAGTGACATATAGGATTATGAATCAATTATCTATATATTTAAACGGGCGATATGTATCTGAGTAATAGTTACTTCGGTTTATTCTTTAAAGTTTCAGGCACTAACATCAACGAGAGGTAAAAAATACTTTTGTTCACTATTTTTCAGTTTGTGATCACGGTGCGACGCCTCACCCGCAGAGGCGGCATCTCTCCCGCAATTATCTTTTTTAAAAATGTTCATTGATATTTAATGATTTTTTTTCATGTCAAATTTCATCATATATTGAATGATTTACTTTGATGCAGGACCGGTTTTTAGAAATGTGCGGCATCTTTCTCCATATTACCCTATGTACAGAAGACGGCAAAGGAGTATACACATTGTTTTGCCATAATATTTCAATAAAATTCAAACAGTATTTCCACAGAGAATACTAACATACTAACTGCAGAAGTAGCTATTTTCTTTTAAAAGTAAATAAGTAATAAAACCAAACATGGATGGGTAACGTCTGTGACACATCGGACATGTTGTTTGAAATCTAGTAATATTCAACAGAATCTTTAGATTCGAAATAACATGTTTCAATGGAAATTTTCAAATTATTCTTTGTTATAATTATAGTGGTTCGGAAAAGAACTATTGATGGTTGTGCTGAGTTTAAAGATCGTTGGATGCTGAAGAATTCTCAGCATGATATCATTGGTGTTGGTGTAGGTTATTAACCAGTTATAATTGTATCATGCGTTAAGTGTTGCAAATTTCAAATTAAACCACTGGATCAATCAAATGAAAAAATATGAACAGTCCGAAATATATCTCCCACTTTCTACATTCATGTTTTTTTACCATACAGAATAACACTTATCAGCACCAAAACTTTTTAAAATGTTCGAAGTAAGGTCATGACACTCCGGTTATGTCACAGACATTACCCACCCATCTTTTTTATTCAAACAAAAATTCAGAACAGTGAGCCCCAAACCACTGGTAAAGGTTGGTTTTGTTCTGCTCCACAATCGTTAATCGTGCCGAGAAAACCAGAACCTGCCCTTTTCAGGACGACCATTGATGATGAGTTTTGATTTGATATTCCTTCTCTCTCTTTTGTTGGCGCATCATATTTTTTTAAATTAAGCTACGACTTCCTTGAAAGCAACACACACTTTCCTAACCATTGGTTTGTTTTATTATGAAAGACACAATAGGTATGCCATGCTGGTTTTTTGGGAGACATAATAGTGGTTGAGGTCTGGAAGCACAGATCAATTTTGAAGTTCTGCGGACGACCTTCGTTGCAAACTGCTTTCGGGGAGCTTTCCATCCGGAGGATTTACGAACTGTTTGGCACAGGTCATAGCACGAAAAATTCTACTCCGCTACTGCCGATGCTAGCTAGTAGTATAACGACGGTCAAATGAGTGATGAGGAAAACCGACCGACCGTTGTACAGTCGCGCGAATAGTATCGCTCACTCGCTCGTTTTCGCGTCATGTGTCTTTCCATTCCTTTCTGCTACTAATACTAGTATGAACAAAATGAATATACGTCTTTCCCTAACCTTCCATCCAGTGACCAATATTGCCACACTGCTTTTCGCAATAGCCTTCCAACATTATTTTCAGTAAATGTTGCAGATTGGAGAGAAAAAAAAACATTTAGAAATTCCAAAAATATTCCCAAAAAACTATGTAGGGTAATTTCCATTGAGTGCCGCACTCTCTATATCTCGTATATAGGGTTAATTTTATACGGCAATATGATATTGTGAGTTTGTCTTTCGGGGAACTACAACACTAAAGATGTAAAATAATCCTTATTATTAACTCACGAAAATTGTATTAATGATTTTGTGCGTCCAGTTGCATCATGCCCAAGTAATAACTGAAGTTTTATAGCACGCTACAAGTGCAATCTAAATTTTATCAGTGGCTATAAAACTATCATAAAACCACAATTGTTACTAGGGTGGAGCGCCGAAAATTTTTCAGCATCATATTAAAATTTCGTTTTTTTAAATCGTTCGATTTTTTTTGTGAATAATGTATCGGTTGAATAGCTGGGACCTTTGAGAAGACATTCTGATCATGAGCACGGTCGGAAAAAATCGTCGTGCGGCATCTCTACTATACAATTGGGAGAGATGCCCATCAAAATTATGAGTGATATGCCGCACTCGATGGCGGAGGATATGTAGCTAATATATATTTTTTTACACCTCGTAATGTCATTTAATGATAATTTGCGTCAGGTATAGGTTCTGGATAAGATATATCCACAATCCATAGTGACATATAGGATTATGAATCAATTATCTATATATTTAAACGGGCGATATGTATCTGAGTAATAGTTACTTCGGTTTATTCTTTAAAGTTTCAGGCACTAACATCAACGAGAGGTAAAAAATACTTTTGTTCACTATTTTTCAGTTTGTGATCACGGTGCGACGCCTCACCCGCAGAGGCGGCATCTCTCCCGCAATTATCTTTTTTAAAAATGTTCATTGATATTTAATGATTTTTTTTCATGTCAAATTTCATCATATATTGAATGATTTACTTTGATGCAGGACCGGTTTTTAGAAATGTGCGGCATCTTTCTCCATATTACCCTATGTACAGAAGACGGCAAAGGAGTATACACATTGTTTTGCCATAATATTTCAATAAAATTCAAACAGTATTTCCACAGAGAATACTAACATACTAACTGCAGAAGTAGCTATTTTCTTTTAAAAGTAAATAAGTAATAAAACCAAACATGGATGGGTAACGTCTGTGACACATCGGACATGTTGTTTGAAATCTAGTAATATTCAACAGAATCTTTAGATTCGAAATAACATGTTTCAATGGAAATTTTCAAATTATTCTTTGTTATAATTATAGTGGTTCGGAAAAGAACTATTGATGGTTGTGCTGAGTTTAAAGATCGTTGGATGCTGAAGAATTCTCAGCATGATATCATTGGTGTTGGTGTAGGTTATTAACCAGTTATAATTGTATCATGCGTTAAGTGTTGCAAATTTCAAATTAAACCACTGGATCAATCAAATGAAAAAATATGAACAGTCCGAAATATATCTCCCACTTTCTACATTCATGTTTTTTTACCATACAGAATAACACTTATCAGCACCAAAACTTTTTAAAATGTTCGAAGTAAGGTCATGACACTCCGGTTATGTCACAGACATTACCCACCCATCTTTTTTATTCAAACAAAAATTCAGAACAGTGAGCCCCAAACCACTGGTAAAGGTTGGTTTTGTTCTGCTCCACAATCGTTAATCGTTAGAAAAATTCGGTGGTCAAAAACACTTCAAAGCCTCAAGGGAAACTTTTATTTAAAAAAATGTTCCCAAAATTTGGTCCTTCAGAACATTCATTTTACATTATAGATATTTTCGGAGGGACGGATTCAGAAAAAAATTTCGGGAGGGTTTGTGAAATTTCGATTCGATGCCTATATTTAGAAGGAGCCCCAAACCACTGGTAAAGGTTGGTTTTGTTCTGCTCCACAATCGTTAATCGTTAGAAAAATTCGGTGGTCAAAAACACTTCAAAGCCTCAAGGGAAACTTTTATTTAAAAAAATGTTCCCAAAATTTGGTCCTTCAGAACATTCATTTTACATTATAGATATTTTCGGAGGGACGGATTCAGAAAAAAATTTCGGGAGGGTTTGTGAAATTTCGATTCGATGCCTATATTTTGCTTTGACATAAGATCTCGATGTTTCATGCATTTTGAAATCTTTCGGCGTCAATAATTATAATTAAATTCCGATTAAAAACGGTTGTAATCCATCTAACAGTGTGATGATACATTTCTTATAACTCTTATTGCTTTCTTCGGGTATTATATCGATTAAGAACATTTAGAACTTGATGTTTCGCGAAGTTTTTGATAACACATACTACATGGGATAGTGGCAGGACTCAGAGAATCGCTAAAATTAGCATAGGACAATATTAGTGCAAGAAATCTCAAAGGTCAAACCAATTTAATGGAAAAGCGGAAAAACGGCCCATATAATAGAAATAAAAACGAATTATTGCTAATGCTCCGTTAATAACATATATAAATTCTTCAATCAATGCATTGTGTAGCGAAAACTGAATTTTCCTAAAGGGGTTATATATGTTGTGCTGAGTCAAAAAATTCGAAAAACAAATTTTCGAATAGATTTGAAGTTCATACTCAATAGCGTTTACTCAAATCCCTAACGCGGATGAGAACTAAGCATTGAAATTTCAGCTCTTGATATCTCACTTTCCTGAAGTGCATGCTTGCATAGTTCAAACTTTAGTTCGATATCGACTTTTTCTAAAAATGACTTCCCAGTAGTATCTTTGATTTGAATTATTATCCCTAATCCTAATGCCAAAGAACAAATAAAAAACTCCCGAAAACCTTAGGGAAAAACATTACCATTACTGGAATTTTCTTTTTCACGAAACTTTTCGATAACCTTCCGTCACATCTGTTAAAAAATTTCAATCACTTTAAAATTTCTTTTTTTTTTATTTCGACTATGTTAGTCACATTTTCTTTTTTACATTTTAACGACATTTAATTAGCTAGAGATTACTGGGTAGGGAAAGTTATGAAAATAAGAGCCATAGTACTCAAGTGAGAGCAAGGATGTGAAGTAAACAGATCGGAAAACTAGAAGTTCTATGAAGAGAGTGATAAGAGTTATGCAAAACGTATCATCGCACTGTTAGGTGGATTAAAAACGTTTTTATAAGAAAGTTCTCATAACTTCGAAACGAAAAAAGTGTAGTAGTCAGTTAATGTTTTAAATCAAATTATGCGCTCTAAAATAATCTTCAAGTTGTCCAAAGGGTACTTCAGTGTAAAATAAAAACTACAAAAGTTTTAGAAATAAAACCGTTTTTTAACCCTTCGGAAGTCGCGCAAGTGGCCCAATGAACGAGCAGCCGCTGGTGCGCCCACACAGTTTTGCTAGCTTTGTTAGCTGGCGGAAGGTTACAGAATACCCTGAAGCTTACATTTGGTTTTCTCGTGCAATGAAAATTACAAAAGCTAGAGCTTGCATGTCTTCAGCAAATTTGTTTAAAATGTGTTTCTCTACAACTTCTACATCGAACACTAAAGTTGTATCTTGAACCGTTAAAAAGTTCAATTTTAAAAATTGCTAAAATTAGAATCACCCTAGCATCTGTTTAAACAAAAAGAAGGGCATTGCAAAGTACAACAACTTTGCCAAACATGTTGTAAGGCTAAGTCATTTATTTTTAGCAAAAAGTTAAAATTGCTGCTAAATTTACATTCTAGACCACTGTGTTGTGGGAGCATATTGAATGATATTTTACACAGTATTAGAATCTGGACAAACGTCTTCTTTCGATTTCGAATTCTTCTGCATGTGTTCCAAAGAGTACCCAAAGATGTGTCTCTTGACAAGTCATCCACAAAGTGTCTCAAGAAGCTGTTCATTTTAACACGGCGTAAACTGTCAATTTGCTTTGTCAAATAGTATATTTTTCAAACAACTTGGTGTAAATGAAAATCTTTAGAAGCGATTTGTTTAGTTTCTTATACATCATGCGGCCCAATTCCAATTTTTGTAACGAGACACGATAGCCTTTGATATACTCTACAAAATCGTAGAACATCAGATTGCACTATCTCTTACCAGTGTATAGATAGGCGAATTACTTTGAATTAATTTTGCTCACTGGCGCCACCATGTTATGAAATTTTGCATTTTTCAAATTAGAGAATAAAGTATTTTTTGCTTCTCTACAACTTTGTAGAACATCTAAATGCTCTATCTCTTAGCGTTGTACAGATAGGAGCATTCCCTTTAAATTGCTTGGCTCATTACCGCCACCATGCGGAGAAATCCTGAAACTTTCCAGTGAAACCTAAAAGTCCTTTTATTTCTCTACAACTTTGTGGAACATCATAACTTTCTATCTCTCGTCATTTCAGAGATATATGAGTTTTTCCTAACCTTGCCCCACCTTTGCATGTGGGTCACATATATGAGATAAGCGGAGTACGCCCTTTGCGAATGTTAAGCAGCAGTATCCAACTTTAAACGTTAATAACTCTTTAACGGTTGGTTGGATTGTCTTGCAGTCTTCGACAAACTTGTTCAGCATATCTTCAAAAGCTTAACTCCTTCCTAGGTCCCTGTTTGGAAGTTTACAGCGACCTCTAGGGGCGATAATGTGAACTGTGAGTGTTTCCCCATACATTTTGGCCAAAAATCCCATACAAACTTTAAGCTCGTTGGGGGAGGGGTTAGGGTTAACCGATTTCGCTCAAATTTGGACAGTGTCATTTTTTCATGATTTGGAACGACGCTAGGGGGTGTAGATTAGCAATTTCAACAATGGTCGTTTTATTGTCACCCTAATATACAGGTATACCTCGATAGTACGTACACCTTCGCTTCGTTTAGTGTACGTACTATCGAAACGTACGTACTATCGAATCACAAAAATAAATTTCAAAATATTACTTTTTATGTTTAATATTGCATGAAAACTTACAAAAATAAGATTTATCACTGAATAAATCCCCATATTAGTGATAAACTGTTCAATCCCTGTGTACTTGGTTTTAGAAGAACGGTTTGCTAAAACCAGAATGGTTGAAAATGGCATGTAAAAGCATTTCCTCGCACTTATTATTTGTAATAAAAAACCGAAAGGATTAAGATGCCTCTGAATATCGTAGGATATTCGATAGTTATTGATAAATTCTTTGAATTTGGTAGCATTTCCGCGAGCGCGATGCCATTGACAACATATTGTTTGTCTATACCTTTATTTTTTTGGTCGCAAAACGGATATTTAAATATATTTGCAATGGCGATGAAATTTTAAATATATTTTATGACAACATATGAGCTTAAAGATATATAAAGCATAGTTCCCTGTCATACCGTCATCCTTGAACCATGCAAATATGTTGAATACTTCCTTTAATTGCTCGCACAAGTTTCGCAAAAGAAGTATAGAGGGGAAAAGGCTCGTGTAGCTGTGTTTGTCCAGATCTGTAAGTCATATTAGTCTCCATCAAATTCGCTGGGCGTGCTTGATCCGAATCTTAGCCATTCCATTCAAAACTTAGTATCTCCTAGAATGTAATGAATACAGCACTCGCATTTTATGTGCATAATATTTGAAAATCAATTAGCAAAAATCGTGTTATAATTGCTCTAGATAGTATACCTTAAAAGTTACTAAAATCATTTTTGGTCTTCAGAAAAATTACTTTGAATTTTACCGGTTACTTCGAAGCTAGCAATACTTTTCTGATACTTGTGAGACACCGTACATAAAGCATGCAAAAGTTTTTGGTCAAACTTTCCTAATTTTGTGAAGTTAACTATGAGTTTTAGAAATTTACTTGAGGTTCGTTGTAATTTATTTGTTTGAAGTAATATTGCAAAGCTTGAAGACACCCCGTGATGTTTGAATTTTTTTCCATGAATCCTTTAAATACTCTTGAAATTTCGTAAACTTTCCAGCAGTTCTAAAGATTTCGATCAAGATCGTAAAATTTTTTGAAGTTCGCAGAATTACCCTGAGTTTGGTAAAAAATGAGTGAATATCGTGAACACTCTGCTGTTTATGTAAAATGTTTGAGTGCATGAAAATTCTCTGAAGTTTGAAGTATTTTCCTAAATTTTATACAACCGGAGAATTGTCATCCTTAAAGCTCATTGAGATTCTCTAATGTTTGACAAAAAAACTATGAATGATAGGAATATCGTACAAATTGTCTGTAGTTCTAAGGATTTCCTTGTAAGTTAGCAAGCTCCCAAAAATTATAAGACTTTCAAGATACTTGTAGGACGTCCCTAAAATTCGTAGGATTCTTTTCATACTAGGTAGAATTTCATGATGCATTTATGGTTTACTTAAACTTTGGAATACTTTGCTGGAGTTTGCAGAACTACTCTGAGTAGCACAGAACCCTTGACATAACGTCTCTAAAGTATGCAGAAGTAACATGGAACTCGTGAAACTTCTATAAAATGTGTCGCATTTTGTTGAAAATTACAAAATCAAGCAAAAAAAAATTGTTGGTAGGTGTAAGTACTATCGAGGCAAAATGTACGTACTAACGAGGGTACGTACTAACGAGGGTACGTACTATCGAGGTATACCTGTATTCCAATTCAGTGAAATAAAAACATATTGTATTTTATTAATAAGAACGACGCCATATTTTACGAAAAAAATTGCCTATACATTACATCTAATCAGAAGTCCAGTCTCAACCGGCACAGAATTATTGAACATTAGAAAAACTGCAAAAATGTATTATTTGTAGCATACAGCAGAAACAATTTTTAAAAATAGGGGGTTTTACGGACAAAATATCCCAAAACTCTAACTTCTGCATTCTTCAAGAAACAGATGTATTATCATTTAAAAACTAAGATTGCTCCCTTTAAAAATGAATGAAGTGTAATTTTCTAAATGCTAGTTCGAAAGTTCTAGCATTTAATATATTTTCCTCTAATATTTTGCCAAAGAGCCAATAGCAAAAACTTCAATTGAAGTGAACGGGAGTCAAACTATGTGGTATTTGGCAACAAAAGCTTCAAAAAAGCTACAAAATAGTGGTATCCAACGGGAAAAAACGATCGGAAATGGTGAGTGAAGCTAAGCAATCATGTGAAAAAAATTCACCACCCAGAGGCCAGACTCGAACCCGCAACCTTTGAGACTCCGGCCCAATGCACTAACCCTTATGCTATCCCTGGGTATGGTGACATCCCAGAAAGAACATATGATTATCCCACTGGCGACGGTGATCGTACCCTGCCTGCAAAGCGAGGAATCACACACAACGGCAGCTGATCACCCCAACACATTTGATCTATTTAATTTCCCCGCTAGATACCAAGGCCCGGGTTTTTATAATCGTCTGATGTCTAATTTTTAGTTCATTACCCATCGTACTTCGGTGGGTGACAGAGCTAATGAAGACTGTCGATTTCTGGTCCCTTGCCCAGTGAACAGAGGTATGACGGGAGCGAACCCGCCCGTTCGAATTAAACTAATAATTCAATTTTTTTTGGTCTTTTGGCTTAAGTGCCAATACCTTATTTAGGACTGGTGGTATCCAACGGGGAAAAACGATCGGAAATGGTGAGTGAAGCTAAGCAATCATGTGGGTGGTGAATTTTTTTCACATGATTGCTTAGCTTCACTCACCATTTCCGATCGTTTTTCCCCGTTGGATACCACCAGTCCTAAATAAGGTATTGGCACTTAAGCCAAAAGACTAAAAAAATTGAATTATTAGTTTAATTCGAACGGGCGGGTTCGCTCCCGTCATACCTCTGTTCACTGGGCAAGGGACCAGAAATCGACAGTCTTCATTAGCTGTCACCCACCGAAGTACGATGGGTAATGAACTAAAAATTAGACATCAGACGATTATAAAAACCCGGGCCTTGGTATCTAGCGGGGAAATTAAATAGATCAAATGTGTTGGGGTGATCAGCTGCCGTTGTGTGTGATTCCTCGCTTTGCAGGCAGGGTACGATCACCGTCGCCAGTGGGATAATCATATGTTCTTTCTGGGATGTCACCATACCCAGGGATAGCATAAGTGTTAGTGCATTGGGCCGGAGTCTCAAAGGTTGCGGGTTCGAGTCTCGCTTCTGGGTGGTGAATTTTTTTCACATGATTGCTTAGCTTCACTTACCATTTCCGATCGTTTTTCCCCGTTGGATACCACCAGTCCTAAATAAGGTATTGACACTTAAGCCAAAAGACCAAAAAAAAAATTGAATTATTAGTACAAAATAGTCTTGACTGAAAAATATTAGGACCTAATTTGGTAGAAAATTATAGTAAATTTGAATGGAAGTACGCGAAAAAAAGTTATGTAGCATTATGCTATATTTCATCTTAAGGAGGAAAATTTGGTAAAAAGCAAAATTTCTCACTAAAGTGAAATTTTTTTGGTAATACCAGTCTTTGCACTTGAGGGCACAAATCCTTATTTCTTACACAGTTGCGTTTTGGCTTCGCCTCATCAGAAACCGACACTAAATTTTTGTCGGAATAGATTAGCGCCGGCTTGACGCAAATCCATTAAAACTAAAACACACTTTGTGTTTCAATCGAACGACTGATCAAACGTGATGTCCCGTCCGAGCAGAAGTTCTATTTATGCCGATAAGACACAGTGAATCCGAGAATTGTCTTGGCTTAGCAGGCCTATGCGAAAGCACTATGCTATATTTCACCCTAAGGAGGAAAATTTGGTAAACACCAACATTTCCCACTAGGGTGATCACGTGTTTACCAAATTGATATCGAAAACGATTCATAATTTCATAAGATCTAACAGAAATTGAGAGAAGTGATTCACTTTTAAATTGGATTTAAGAGTAAACATGTATTGTTTTTAAATGATCTAATAATTTTGTCTTTATTTGGATCTTGCATTTTATGTATTTGAAATGGTTAGTTTGTGAAGTTTTACTTAGAAGTATAAAATAACTTGTGCAAAAGATGTCGTAAAAATACTAGCGTCAAAATATTTCGGACACAGCTAGATTTTCTATCATTATCAATTAGAATAATCAAAAATTATCACTTTATCATTTTCTTTTGCGGTGCGGTGGCGGTAAAACCGCGCGGTAAAAGCTCATCCCGAACCGCATCTGCGGGAAAAAGTGTCTCACCGCACCGCAGATCTTGCGGTGCGGGTGCGGTAAATACCGCGCGGTTGCGATAATTACCGCAACCGCGACGAACCCTAGCTTCAACTGAGGTTTGCTAACTCTTCCCGCAGCGCGCTATTTACATCGCATCACCCCTAGTGGTAGCAGCCCTGTCAAAAAAAATGCGGACGAACATGGTCAGGCGATTTAAAAAGTTTGACGTTTGACTCAACTCGCCTGTGCTAATTGCCCCTCGGAACAAATGCAATTTGCGAATGCGATTTAAAGGCAATTTCAATACTTAGACAAATTTTCTGTCGGTTGAAATGGACTTGGTTGTTTTTCACATTTTTCAAACATGGCGGTTCATGTTTGGTTTAAGCTTAAATTTTTTTTTTGAACAATTGGTGTGTTTTCACTTGTACTTTGTTTGTCTAGTGCACTTCATTTATCCAACGAATGTGGGAAATTGTGGAATCGTGTGTATGTATAGTAGAACAAGATCTCTGACCTAAAGTCTTAATGAACGTCAGATTGTGATAAGTTTTGAAGTGAAATACCAATTTCACCATTGATTCTTCCTATAATTTGGTGGTGATTACCTAGTATACTGGTAAGTATATGTGAGTAGATAATGAATCCGAAAATAAGCATTATTTTTAATTTTCATATGAAGCAATTTAGGGCGATTAAATGGCGCGTTCCGTGGGCGATTTGGGGGCGATTTAAGGGCGGGTTGGACGGCAAAAAAATGACGGCTGCAAATCGCCCAAATGTTGCATTTGAAATAGCCCCCTAATTGCCAGCAATTTGCTGGCAAATTGAAGGGCAATTAGAGCATCCGAGTTGGCAAATAGCCCCCCATTAGCCAGAAACTTGCCCTTTTTGACTGGGAGTGATCAAATGCAGCACTCATCGCAGCGCATTGTCAACATGCATGATTGCTACTGCTGTTCTTTGCGGTCCGACATTCGACAGGAGAATGAAGTCGCTCGAGGAATGATATTCTTTAAATAGTCGAAGATGACGTAATTCATAAAAGCGTAGTGTGCTGGGTGCTCAAATCTGTCATACGAGACGCTATAGGCACGATGTTACTTGTCTGGAAAAAGAGCAACAACTGATTCAAACAGGCACGCGGCACATTTATTTATAACTTTTCGTGTTCGTTTGAATCGCTAAGCAGCTCCATATTGACGGTTCTGCCGGGAATAGATTGACTAATGTATGGGAGCTTTCACGTTTTCGAGATCTGTTCATATCTGCTTGTTTTTCAATAGTGTGCTATTGAAATACAAAAACACTATAGCAATAAAACATAATTTCAGTTAATTCCGAATTGTTTGGTGATAACCAGGCGAAAATCCGTTCATAAATAACAAAGTTATTAGCGTTCAAAATAGTGACGCAAAAATGTCACATCGTTTGATTTTAGATTTTAGAATGACACCCTGCCCCAGAGAGTGCAGTTAAACATTTTCAATGTCAAAATCAAGGAAACTTATTGTTCGGAAACATTTTCAAGCAAGAATATGATAACAATACTCTTATTTCCAGGATGTTCGCTTTTTTGTAGCTCGGAGTCACAGTTTCGTTCTGGCTGGCTATGACATTCACATTTATTGAGTCTGTTTCTCCCTCTCAGGAGTGGGACATCTCACCCGCAATTCTGATGCAGCATCTCTCCCAGTTGTAGGGGAGAGATGCCGCACGACGGCAATTCCTCTGAAATTATAGATGACCGTGCTCAAGATTAGAATGTTTTCTAAAAGGTCCCAACTATTCAACTAACACACGGAAAAAAATCGAACAATTAAAAATAAAACAAAAAATATTGCGGTTCTGAAAATTTTTAGTACTCCGCGGCTAGATGTACTATGTACATAATCATTAATAAAAAATTTGTGGGTTATTAATTAGGATTATTTTACATCTCGAGTATTGTGATTCTTCGAACGACAAGCTCGCAATTTCATATTACCGTGCACAAGTGACTCTATATACGAGAAATAGAGAGTGCGGCATCTCAATCGACGCGACATCTCTCCTGAAATTACACTATAGATCCTTTCGCAAAAAATACTTACCAGCGTACTTGATCTAGATGGTTTCTTCTCCAATATGGTAATGCCTTGATACTTAAACGGCTTAGAAAATTCGATGAACTCAGCCCTCTCTGGGTTGATCGTAAGAGGTGCTACTATTAAATCAGCACGTTCTGCTACCAGTTCACCAATCAAACCATTCCACTCTTTCTTGACACTTGTACCAATTCCTGTTGTGTGATTTTTGAGCTGATAATGACCAAATTGACCATCAGGAGATAACGCCAAATCGAAGGTGAAATTTATACGTAACGCAAGTGCTTTCAATAAGTCAATACAGTAACCTTTGCAGCAAAAGTCGTTTTCTGAAATCAAAATTACGGTTGGAGCACACAATAACATGTTTTCTCGTTTTTTAAAGAGCTAATAGACAACCTTTCCTATGTGAGATGAAACTCCAGACTCATCGTTATTTGCATGCCTTAATTCTTTTCAAATTTCATCTCAAACAGTAAATGGCCACCCGAATTGAATTAGAATGTTGCTCTACACTACAAAAACAAACTTTTACGTTTCTACTGCAAACTACAATGTAACTGACTTCTACACTAAAAAAGTTAGGTGGTTATGTATCCTAACAACGAAAAATCGATTCTTTCCATGCATTGACACTTACCGTCATCAGAGGTTACTTTACGCCACGGGGGCTATTTTTGGCCAAAATTAAAGAATGATACTTGAGTTCTAGTTCAAATTTAACGTTATATTTTGACAAAAACAAAACATAGTATTATTCGCTGGTTCAATACAAAGCCTTTTGATTATTGAGAAAATGAATTAATACGTACACGTATTCAAAATTTGCAAAAAAAGCCTGTAAAAATTGTAATTTTTCAAAACGTTTTAATCGTATTTGTTTATAAATGTAAATTGGAAACACCTATAGTAATCCAAAATGATAATTTGTTCTGAAATTAAGAAAATTGAGAAAATGCAAAATTGGAAATGAAAAGCAAAAATAGAAATTGTAACGAATGCATGATAACTTCAACAGAAAAAATATACCCGTTTTAGTCTACTTATTTGTGCAATAGGTGACCATCCATAAATGACGTAGCATTATATGGGGGAGGGGGGAGTTCTGTATTTTGTGATGATGTGTGACGACAGGGGGTAGGGGGTCATATCATGCTACGTAGCTTTTTAAAGGGGAATAACTAACATAGCTTTTCATTTTTTTTTTAAATTGCAGGTGACAAGGGGAGGTAGATTTACCGTCAAGCTACGTAATTACCAGGGGGGTATTTAGAAGTTTGTGACGAAATGCTACGATGGGGGAGGGGGGTGTTAAAAATCACTCAAAAAATGCTACGTCATTTATGGATGGTTCCTAGTGGCTTCCACTAGGATTCCATGGTTGGTTATGCTCACTATATTTTAAAATATTTGTATTGGACTGTGCTGAAAAGCCCAGCAATGTAATATTAATTTCAAAAGAATAATTTTGATTACCCTGGTTTGGTGGTGGTTCTTGTGCTGTTTCCATAAACCAATTAACTGATTTTCGCACACCGTAAGGTAAGGGTAATAAGATCGTAGAAATCAGTCTGCGTTCTCATTTCATGCAGATCAGACGTCAGAAAGCGCACCGCTTGCTAACAGCATACACAGAAAAAATACGACCCACGCCGCGCTGCTCTAACGTATACGAGTAACATATAGATACAGCAAAGTTTCGTTACCCCCAACTGCGATTGAAATGAGTAAATCACAAAAAAATGCCCACTACGGGAGAACACAATCGCGATTGACTTTTCGCAGACCCGTTTTAAACATAAAGTACGCGAAGTGGAACAATTGTTCAAGGTGAAAATGAAACTTGTTCTTATAGAAGTTTCACGCATACAGCTACATCATACGAGAACAGTAGTGCTAATAACGTTCAACTCCACAGTCGAGGCAGAATGCTTCGAACATGCAACACGATGTCGAATATAGAAACGTCAAAATTAGGATTCCCGTGGATTCCCCCCCCCCTTGATCTGACGGAAATTCGCCTACATATTAAATTAAATTCTATTAAACGATTCATGTAGAGATATAAAGAAGTGGAATCCGACTTTGGAGACTCTTTTTCCCTGGCATTCTCAACGGTGTTTAGGTGGTTTTCTTTGCAATGGAGAAGACCTTTACGTCCTAGCCCAGTACACGAGCTATTGGTAGGGTTCAATCTACCACACGGGGTGCACTGGGGGCGTGTCGGGCTCGAATGGTGACGCTGCCATTAATACCGAATAAACTCCATTGGGCTCCGCCATCATTCCTCCCAGGAACTACCTCTCGGTATTACTTCTGGGGGGATGGCTGTACTGAATGTACTCATTCACTCTCACTCACGCGTTCATATATCCTGTATGAGGCTTACTTGGGTGCTCTCTCAATCGCACTTTGATTCACTCTCAAACACTCCCACATGAGGCTGACTTTTGTGCTCACCTTTTTCGTTCCTTGCGAGGCTGACTTGTGTGCTCACCTTACTCATTCCTTGCTAGGCTTACTTTTGTGCTCGCCCCACCCATACCATGTGAAGCTGCTCCTGTTGGAAAAGCACATTACGTGTGTCAATCCCCGTTTTAAGATTATGCTGACAATCCGAGCATAGAGGAATCATAAAAGACGTGATGTGATGCTCTTGGTGCCGTTGCACTCCTACACAGGCCGCGTGATACGATTTGTTGCAAAATTCGCACTTCCATGAGAAACGATCATCACTAATTGAACACGACCGAACACTGCACGACATAATGCTGACTATTTTTTTTTTCGAAAATCGCGCGCGGCTTGAATAAAATTAATCAAATAAATACTTGTAGCGTAGCGCCGTTCAACTACGTCTACTACCGGTAACGGTCGACTAAGAACTGAACTTTTTCTTAGGCCCCACTTCTGACATACCATGCGAGGCTGACTTGTGTGCTCACCTTTTTCATTCCTTGCTAGGCTGACTTTTGTGCTAGCCTCTACCATACCATGTGAGGCTGACTTTTGTGCTCACCCTTAACATGCCGTGTGAGACTGACTTGGATGCTCACCCTTTCACTCTTCTGCCACGCCATGAGGCATCGATAGCTAAGTCCCAACATACTACGCTACGACCCTCCCGTCTTGACATGAGGCAGTCCACTTATACGCCTATACACTCACTCTTCTGTCTTGCTTCGGGGTGGCTGGGTTTACCCCTTACGCGGTTGCCAGTCACTGCGCCAAACCTGCCTCGGCATGAACAGACCATTCACTCCCTTTTTGCGCTTGGCCTTTTTCGCTCCAGCTAACTAAGCCGTGCCCGTCGTCTGTTGCTCGGTTCGCCAGATTACCTGTAGCCTACTGGCAATCCGGATGGTAGCAGCCGAGACTGCGTTCCACTTCTCCACCGATTGACACATCCGCTGAATAAGGGTATCACGGGTTGTGTCTCAGCCACAGACATCAAGCATTGCTCTTCTTTCGACGTCGAACCGATGACATACGAACAGTATTTTCGTCTACACCTGGGCAATCCGGGCAGACTGGGACCTCCGCGTGCCCGAACCTGTGGAGGTACTGTCGGAAACAGCCATGGCCTGACAGGAATTGTGTCAGGTGGAAGTGAACTTCCCCATGGGGTCTTCCCACCCAGCTCGATATGCTAGGTATCAGCCGGTGGGTCCACCTACCTTTCGAGGAGTTGTCCCACTCACGCTGCCATCTGGCGACCGAGGTCGCCCTGGTGCGCTCGCGGGCTCCCTTATTTCCACGAAGCTCGAAGCACTCCTCATCTTCCCGAATGACCAGCCCGACTGGCATCATGCTCGCTATCACGCAGGATGCATCGTGTGATACCGTGCGGTAGGCAGATATCACTCTGAGGCATATCACGAGGTAGGTGCTCTCCAGTTTCTGTAGGTAACTGGTTACCCTCAGTGCTCTTGACCATGACGGGCCGCCGTACCTGAGGATAGATATGGCAACGCCTACCAGTAACCTACGTCTACTGGCGCACACCTTTGAGCTGTTGGACATCATTCTCGCAACAGCAGTCGACGCTCTCTTGCACGTATAGTTGACATGGCTGCCGAAGGTCAGCTTGTCGTCTATAATGACTCCGAGAGACTTCAGACTTCGCTGTGAAGTGATCGTGACTTCTCTCACATGGATAACTGCATGTTGTGCCGACTTGCGGTTGTTGACGATAACTACCTCCGTCTTATGATGAGCGAGCTCCAGGCCTCTCGCGCTCATCCATTCCTCCACCGTGCTAATCGCGTGTTCTGCGGTTAGTTCTACCTCAGGAATTGACTTCCTGTAGACCGCCAAGGTTACGTCGTCGGCAAAGCCGACGATCTTGACCCCAGGAGGAAACTTCAGTCTCAGAACCCCGTCATACATGAGGTTCCATAGCACTGGGCCTAGGATCGAGCCCTGCGGGACTCCGGCGGTAATCGGAACCCTTTTCTGACCGGCATCGGTCTCGTATAGCAGTACGCGGTTTTGGAAGTAACTTTCCAGGATCCGGTACAGACCCACCGGTAGGCTAAGCCGGTGTAACGAGAGCGCGATGGCATCCCAGCTTGCGCTGTTGAATGCGTTCTTCACGTCAAGTGTCACTAACGCACAGTATCGAATACCTCGCCTTTTTCGTTGGATCGCTATCTCGGCAGTATTTATCACTGAGTTAAGAGTGTCCACTGTGGATTTACCCTTCCGAAAGCCAAACTGGTTGCTTGACAGACCGTCCGTACCTTCTGCGTACGGGGTTAGCCTGTTGAGGATGATCCTCTCAAGCAGTTTGCCAGTCGTGTCGATCAGACAGATTGGTCTGTACGCCGATGGGTCGCCTGGCGGCTTCCCGGGCTTCGGCAACAGCACCAATTTCTGCCTTTTCCATCTATCGGGGAAACGGCACTCGTCAAGGCATCTCTGTATAGCTAGCCTGAACATGTTCGGGTTCGCTATGATCGCTGCCTTGAGTGCGTTGTTTGGAACTCCATCCGGCCCTGGAGCTTTGTTCATTGCTAGGGATTTAGCCACTGCGAGTAGTTCTTCATTCGTCACTGGAGCCACCATTTCGTCCGTGCCCGCGCTGTCTCGTAGTGCAGGTGGCCAGGGGCTTGTGGCTCGAGACGGGAAGAGTACTTCGATAATCGTTGCCAACCGGTCCGGAGATCGTTCTGGGGTGAGGAGCCCCCTTTTGTCTTGGCCATCATAATCCTGTAGGCGTCACCCCACGGATTCGCGTTGGCACTCTCACACAGGTTGTCGAAACACGCTCTCTTGCTGCTTTTAATGGCCTTGTTAAGGGCCAATTTCGCAGCTCGAAACACATCACGGCGGTTCTCTCTTGCATCCTCGGTGCGAGCTCTTTGCATCCTACGTCTAGCTCTGAGGCAGGCTGACCGTAGAGCTGCAATCTCGGCACTCCACCAGTATACCGGGCATCTGCCGTTTCTTGGCAGTGTTTTTCTCGGCATAGTGGCGTCGCACGCGCGTGATAGAACAGCTACCAGCGCATCCCCGCTTAGACTGTCGGTGTTGGCGGGCCGTCCCAGGGCCGCGATGAAAGCTTCGCTGTCGAAGTGATTGGACTTCCACCCGCGTACCTGACAGGGATCTCCCGCCCTCGGATGCTGCACACCATAGTTGATCCTAAAGCGGATTGCTAAATGATCGCTATGAGTGTAGCCTTCGTCTACCCTCCATTCCATGCCTGGAGCCAGACTGGGCTGGCAAATGTTACGTCAATCCACGCCTCCACCCCGTTTCTACGGAATGTAATAGCGGAGCCATTATTAGCTAGCACAGTATCGAGTTTCGCAAGCGCCTCCATTAGCGCTTGACCCCTGCTATTTGTACAGCGGCTGCCCCACTCCACTGCCCAAGCGTTAAAGTCTCCCGCTATGACTACCGGTTTCCAGCCCACTAGGTCTGACGAGAGCCTGTCGATCATCTGGTAGAACTGTTCTATTGGCCACCTTGGTGGGGCGTAGCAGCGAACACACCATTGATGTTGGCAATCGCCACACCCTCGGCGGAGGAGTGTATTACCTCTTGAACCGGGAACCGTCCCGTTGTACAGATTGCCACCATTACAGACCCGTCCGGTGTTTGGGTGGTGCGAATGCGGCTGAAACAACCTTTACCGTCTTACTTAGTTTTCGAAAGCAGATCATGTCAAGGTATTAACTACATACAATGAAAGCTATGCACATACCCTGGGCCGAATATCACATGCCAGTTCTTTGACCAGACGGCACACTAGAGTAAGTCAAGCGCCAAAACAGTTAAAGAAAATCTATCTGTTACAACTATCGCCACCAAATAGCCTTCCACAGCTGCTGATACACTACAGACAGCCGACCAAAGAATAAATGCCGGACAAACAATATCCCACGGTATCCCCAAGCCAATAGTTAACATACCTAGGGAAGAAATAAATGATAGAAGACTGCTATACCAAAGCCATTCGAAAGCACAGAAAACAATAAGCACGTAACAGCGAAAATCAATGCTAGAGTAACGCCGACATGGACGCAAATACGAGCAAAGGCGAAGACAGACGGAATGATCACCAAGCGGCAGAGCGTAAACCAGGCCATTGCTCACGTCCAAGAAATTAAATTAATACAAGAAGCAAAAAGTTGTACGCCCAGAATTGACGCCATGAATAATATAAGACTTTTTTACATTTCTTATAAAAGAAATGTATAGAATTCGCTCAAATTTTGGGTTTCGAAAGACTGGAATTATAATTCTTGGAGTTTTTTGGACGGCTGTCTCACTCTTGTTACAAGCACACAAATCGCCGCTTCACAGGAAGAAAATCGCAAAACAAACATCCTTGATTCCTTGCCACTCGCTACAGTTCCGAATCCAACAACCGAAAACCACACATCATTACAGACGACCAATGTAGTAACTCCAACTATGTACAGATCACTACCGTTTGTTCCAGCTCTCAGTAACATCAGCACATCATCTCTTCGGTCGGATTTTCCCACAGTAAAGTTTGCTTACAGGCCAATCAAAACAACAAAATGTTTACTAAAGCAGATGAAAGATCCCATACATCCATTACAACAGTCTAACATCATATACAGCATCCCATGTTCCGAGTGTAACATGACGTATATAGGGATGACAAAAAACAAGCTACAAGTACGACTAAGCGGTCACAGATCCAATATCAAAAAGTACTTCAATTTGATTGAATACCCACCCCAATACGCTGAAGAGGAAATAATCAGACTAGGAGAAAAAGCAGCACTAATCCAACACACCATCAGTCAAGGCCACAGCTTTGCGCTGGACAAAACTACGATCATTGATCGCACCTTTCGGACTTCAGCTTTACCACTGTTGTGCCACATCACCAATACACCCAACACCGTCAACTATCACACCGACGTCCAGAACCTAAACACCGCATACGCTGGCATTTTGCATACCACCAAATCCAATAGCAATAGTAGATGTAGCCGAAAAAGTCATTCCAGCCATACAAATACTAGAACCACAAAAGCTTCCCTGCCGGATACTTTTGGTCCAATATAAATATTGCGAGCTTTTCCTACGTCGATAACCATTTTGTATTCAAGTCATCATTCAGTGCAGTAGTGATATGCAGCAATACCGAAAACGAATTGAATTTTTGTTTTACACTGAACAGTAAGTCGGGCTAGAAAATAATATAATTCTTCCCGATTAAAAATATTTCAAATCAACCATAGAGAGAATGCTTGCGTAGAAACCACAACCAGACACCGCATTGTCGGACAGCGACATTATAACAAAAAACCAGTTTTAATTCACCTAGAGGTGCAATTGTGCCTTTCTCATTTCTACAAACTATGATTTAATAGCTGGTTCGTACAATATAACATTATGCAAATGTCTTTCATTCTTATTACACTTGGTAAGTATATATAAGAGCACCTTTTTGCATTCATCGCGGTATCGGTTTGAATCGGAGTTTTCTATGTGATCGCACTCCCGTAACTCCGGATCCGGAAGTCCGATGCAGATGGAATTTAATATCAGTTTCCGACGACGTAACACCTTTCATTTGAGACTAAGTTGATCAAATCGGTCTAGCCATTTTCGAGAAACCAATATAATCGTTATTCTGAATTTGGGTGCTTCCGGATCCGTCGATGGTGGCCAGTGTGGCCCAAAGAGACTTTAAATGACTGTTGGTGACCTAGATCTACAAATTCAACAGTTGTGTTTACATTTTGGAAAAAAATACACCTTTTTACATTCATCGCAGAATTCGTTAGAATCGGGATTTGCTGCGTGATCGTACGTATCACCCTGTAATTCAGGAACCAGAACTCGGATCCATACAAAATTCAACAGCAGCTGATGGACCTTTCATTTAAAATCAAGTTTGCCAAATCGGTTCAGAAAATTCCGAGAAACCGATATGGACAAATCAACAAATTTTGTTTTGTAACCATACTCTTCAACTCGTAATCCGGAACAAGATGTCGGTTGAAAATGAAATTCAATAGCAACCTATGGGAATATTATACCTTTCATTTGAATCTTAGTTTGTAAAAATCGGTTCAGCCATCTCCGAGAAACCGATGTGGACATTTTGTTAACAAATCCGCACATACACACATACATACATACATACATACATACATACATACATACATACATACATGCATACATACATACATACAGACTGCGTCGAATAGCCAGAAGTGGGTCGTTGGAGCGCCAGTGAACCGGAAGCTACGCTCTACCCGGAATCGCTGGATGGACCTCAGCATCTGCTGGCTGGCCGTTGAGTAGGCTAGGTCCACCGCCGGGGACTAGACCGAGTAGACGAGGCGGGGAGCTTAATGGCTCACAGAAACGTACATCGGTATAGGGAGCGGTCTGCCGCCGGGGAATTCACGATCGGGGCTAATTTAGCGCCGTGGACTACCCGACAGAATCGTGACGAAAAGGGGAGCTAATTGGCTCACGAAACAAACACCGGTAACGAAAGAAATTCCGTTGTCGGGGAACTCTCAATCGGAGCAGGATAAGCGGTATAGCTGGAAGATTTAAGTAGAGCTAAATGGCTCCAGAAAGCGGTATCGGTGTCGGGGGAAATTCCTCCGTCGGGGAACCATAGGTCGGAGTAGGGTGAGTTCACCGTTGAGCACTATCCAAGCGGATCCTGATGAGGCCGGGAGCTGAATGACTCACGAAAACATGAGCTGAATGGCTCAGGGAATCAGCACCTAAACGGCTCACCACAGGGACGAGAAATAAACGGCGACGTAATGGATGGAGACAAGAAGCAGGAGAGGAACCGAGAGTTAAATCAAAGCTCATAGGTCGTGTCACTCCATGAACCAAGCGAGGCTCCGAGATAGAGCAGCAAAAAGAGGTGCGACGAAAGCGCAACGAACCCCCCACGAATAAATACGATGACGTAGTTCCGTGGGGAAGAAGGGCGTAAAAAGTAAGGAATGTTTTAGTGGTTAGGCACGAACGTGACTCGTAAGTCCCATACAGTGCCAATACACTACAGGCCAGGCTTTTGAAGCTTTTTTAACCTTACTATAAAAAAACATACATACATACATACATACATACATACATACATACATACATACATACATAACTCCGCTAGCGAATGACGGATCTCAATAGTGGCATGTCTGTAATAATATACGTACATGGAACTATTGAGAACCAGAGCTACAGGTCCAAAGCCCTGGTAAAGGAGGATGGTTGTGATGATCCGGGCCGAGATCACCACGTAAAGCAAGGTAGGGCATAACCCCAATTCCAAGGCGTGGAGCGACCCGTGCCGAGGGATGAGTGATCGAGGGGGTGAAAAAGATGCTCGATCGTTAACGGAGCCTGTGGGGTACCTGGGCAACCCCCACAGTAAGCGTCCCTTACCACGCTAATGCGGAGCTCTGGCGTGGCGGACATTTATTTCTCGCGCGACTCGTGGGACTTTACATGGAGATAAATAAAAATAAAAACAAACAGACGGAGGTGCAAAACCCCTTCGCTAGAGGTGGTTTGGCGAGGTCTCCCCCCCCGTGGGGAGAGTAGTGGAGCGATGAGTGCTGCATCCGAAAGCACCAGTGACCCCCCAGCGGCGGTAGGCAATAACCCTACCAATGCATCGGAGGGGCCAATATCTGCGATGCGCAAAGTAGCGAAGCAACTCGATTCTATAATCGACTTCGCTAGCGCAAAGCAGAATATAGCCAAGGAGCTGAAGTTGAGCCTCCTGGAGCTCAGGAAAGCTGTTCGTGTCGCAAGACAGGAACAGCAGGCCTATGTTGAAAGGGTGGAATGTCGGGAGAGGCCCGACAGAGAAACCCAGACAGTGGCCTCCAATAGGGAGGAAAGAGAGAAGGTCGATAGAGGTTCACAGACAGTGGCCTTTACCTTCTACGGAGCAGCCACGTCGATCGGAGCGGCGACCGAGTTCCCCTCGAAGGGAAAAGGAAAGGGCAATCGCAAGACGGCATCGAATGCGAAGCGCCCTAGGAAGTCGCCAGGCGAGGGTGCCAAAACCGACACCACTCGGCGTGCAACCGTCAAGGTCAAACGTCGCCTGGGTGAGGTAAGCGAGGGCGAGAGTGACCTCGCTGAGCAGAGCGATGGTACCAGCAACCCGGCACGACCGAGGCAGGGGGGCTCAAACCCCTGGACGCTGGTCACCAAGAAAAAGCCGGCACCGAAACCGGAGGTACCGCGGCCTGCGAGGAAGGCCAAGGACAGAGGCGAAGCCTTGTGGTTAAAAACCGACAAGGACAAATACGCCGATGTCCTTAAATCGATGAAGGCGGCCGAAAGCCTCTCGGCCCTTGGGCAGGATGTGCGTAGCGTAAGACGCACCAACACGGGAGAGATGCTCCTGGTGCTGAAGCGAGGCGCACAATCAAGTGCAGTATACAAGGCCTTGGCCCAAGAGGTCCTTGGTGAGGGCGCCCAAATCAGGTCGCTAGGTGCGGAAACAACTCTCCAATGCAAGCACTTGGACGAGTTCACGACCGCAGAAGACGTCGTCGCAGCCGTCAAGGAGCACTGCGACGTCACAATCGAGCGGGCCTCTGTGCGATTGAGAGATGGACCCTCTGGCACCCAAGTAGCCTACCTCAGGCTACTGAAGGCGGATGCCAAAAAGGTAACCGAGAAAGGGAAGCTGAAGATCGGCTGGTCGGTATGCCCTATTAGTATACCCCAGCCGCCTTCAGTGGATAGGTGCTATCGGTGCCTTGAATCCGGCCACAAAGCGTACGAATGCAAAGGCATAGATAGGAGCAAGCTATATCGTCGCTGCGGCGAGGAGGGACATAAAGAGCGGGGGTGCACTAAGGCATATAAGTGCCTTATCTGCACCGCTAAGAAGCAAGCCCATAAACATGCTATGGGCGGACCTTCGTGTCCCTTCGGCGAGTTAAATAAGAAGAAGCCGTGAGAGTCACACAGCTAAATCTTAACCATTGTGCAGCAGCCCAACAGCTGCTGTGGCAGTCGGTCTCGGAGTCGAGGACAGATGTCGCCCTCTTATCAGACCCGTACAACATCCCTGCCGGCAACGGCAATTGGGTGTCGGACGGGTCTGGAATGGTGGCAATCTGTACAACGGGAAGGTTCCCGGTTCAAGAGGTAATACACCCCTCCGCCGAGGGTGTGGTGATTGCCAAGATCAATGGTGTGTTCTATTGCAGCTGCTACGCCCCACCAAGGTGGCCAATAGAACAGTTCTACCAGATGATCGACAGGCTCTCGTCGGACCTCGTGGGCCGGAAACCGGTGGTAATAGCGGGAGACTTCAACGCTTGGGCAGTGGAGTGGGGCAGCCGCTGTACAAATAGCAGGGGTCAAGCGCTAATGGAAGCGTTTGCGAAACTCGATACTGTGCTAGCTAATGATGGCTCCGCTGGTACATTCCGTAGAAACGGAGTGGAGGCGTGGATTGATTTGACCTTTGCCAGCCCGAGTCTGGCTCCAGGCATGGAATGGAGGGTAGACGAAGGCTACACCCATAGCGATCATTTAGCAATCCGCTTTAAGATCAACTATGGTGTGCAGCATCCGAGGGCGGGAGATCCCTGTCAGGTACGCGGGTGGAAGTCCAATCACTTCGACAGCGAAGCTTTCACCGCGGCCCTGGGAATGGAGGCCAACACCGACAGTCTAAGCGGGGATGCGTTGGTAGCTGTTCTATCACGCGCGTGCGACGCCACTATGCCGAGAAAAACACTGCCAAGAAACGGTAGATGCCCGGTATACTGGTGGAGTGCCGAGATTGCAGCTCTACGGTCAGCCTGTCTCAGAGCTAGACGTAGGATGCAAAGAGCTCGCACCGAGGATGCAAGGCAGAACCGCCGTGAAGTGTTTCGAGCTGCGAAATTAGCCCTTAACAAGGCTATTAAAAGCAGCAAGAGAGCGTGTTTCGACAACCTGTGTGAGAGTGCCAACGCGAATCCGTGGGGTGACGCCTACCGGATTGTGATGGCCAAGACCAAAGGGGGCTCCTCACCCCCAGAACGGTCTCCGGACCGGTTGGCAACGATTATCGAAGTACTCTTCTCGTCTCGAGCCACAAGCCCCTGGCCACCTGCACTACGAGACAGTGCGGGCACGGTCGAAATGGTGGCTCCAGTGACGAATGAAGAACTACTCGCAGTGGCTAAATCCCTAGCAATGAACAAAGCTCCAGGGCCGGATGGAGTTCCAAACAACGCTCTCAAGGCAGCGATCATAGCGAACCCGAACATGTTCAGGCTAGTTATGCAGAGATGCCTTGACGAGTGCCGTTTCCCCGATAGATGGAAAAGGCAGAAACTGGTGCTGTTGCCGAAGCCCGGGAAGCCGCCAGGCGACCCATCGGCGTACAGACCAATCTGTCTGATAGACACGACTGGCAAACTGCTTGAGAGGATCATCCTCAACAGGCTCACCCCGTACGCGGAAGGTACGGACGGTCTGTCAAGCAACCAGTTTGGCTTTCGGAAGGGTAAGTCTACAGTGAACGCTCTCAACTCAGTGATAAATACTGCCGAGATAGCGATCCAACGAAAAAGGCGATGTATTCGATACTGTGCGTTAGTGACACTTGACGTGAAGAACGCATTCAACAGCGCAAGCTGGGATGCCATCGTGCTCTCGTTACACCGGCTTAGCCTACCGGTGGGTCTGTACCGGATCCTGGAAAGTTACTTCCAAAACCGCGTACTGATATACGAGACCGATGCCGGTCAGAAAAGGGTTCCGATTACCGCCGGAGTCCCGCAGGGCTCGATCCTAGGCCCGGTGCTATGGAACCTCATGTATGACGGGGTTCTGAGACTGAAGTTCCCTCCTGGGGTCAAGATCGTCGTAACCTTAGAGGTCTACGGGGAGTCAATTCCTGAGGTAGAACTAACCGCAGAACACGCGATTAGCACGGTGGAGGAATGGATGACCTCGAGAGGCCTGGAGCTCGCTCATCATAAGACGGAGGTAGTTATCGTCAACAACCGCAAGTCGGCACAACATGCAGTTATCCATGTGGGAGAAGTCACGATCACTTCACAGCGAAGTCTGAAGTCTCTCGGAGTCATTATAGACGACAAGCTGACCTTCGGCAGCCATGTCGACTATACGTGCAAGAGAGCGTCGACTGCTGTTGCGGCACTATCGAGAATGATGTCCAACAGCTCAAAGGTGTGCGCCAGTAGACGTAGGTTACTGGCAGGCGTTGCCGTATCTATCCTCAGGTACGGCGGCCCGTCATGGTCAAGAGCACTGAGGGTAACCAGTTACCTACAGAAACTGGAGAGCACCTACCGCGTGATGTGCCTCAGAGTGATATCTGCCTACCGCACGGTATCATACGATGCATCCTGCGTGATAGCGAGCATGATGCCAGTCGGGCTGGTCATTCGGGAAGATGAGGAGTGCTTTGAGCTACGTGGAAATAGGGGAGCCCGCGAGCGCACCAGGGTGACCTCGGTCGCCAGATGGCAGCGTGAGTGGGACAACTCCTCGAAAGGTAGGTGGACCCACCGGCTGATACCTAGCATATCGAGCTGGGTGGGAAGACCCCATGGGGAAGTTCACTTCCACCTGACACAATTCCTGTCAGGCCATGGCTGTTTCCGTCAGTACCTCCACAGGTTCGGGCACGCGGAGGGCCCAGTCTGCCCGGACTGCCCAGGTGTAGACGAAACTGCTGAACACATACTTTTCGTATGTCATCGGTTCGACGTCGAAAGAAGAGCAATGCTTGACGTCTGTGGCTGGGACACAACCCCTGATACCCTTATTCAGCGGATGTGTCAAACGGTGGAGAAGTGGAACGCAGTATCGGCTGCTACCATCCAGATTGCCAGTAGGCTACAGGTAATCTGGCGAACCGAGCAACAGACGGCGGGCACAGCTAACTAGTGATTGGTTAGTTGGAGCAAAAAAGGCCAAGCGCAAAAAAAGGGAGTGAATGGTCTGTTCATGCCGAGGCAGGTTTGGCGCAGCGAATGGCAACCGCGTAAGGGGTAAACCCAGCCACCCCGCAGCAAGACAGAAGAGTGAGTGTATAGGCGTATAAGTGGACTGCCTCATGTCAAGACGGGAGGGTCGTAGCGTAGTATGTTGGAACTAAGCTATCGATGCCTCATGGCATGGCAGAGGAGTGAAAGGGTGAGCATCCAAGTCAGTCTCACACTGCATGTTAAGGGTGAGCATAAAAGTCAGCCTCACAGGTTGGTAGAGGCTAGCACAAAAGTCAGCCTAGCAAGCAATGAAAAAGGTGAGCACACAAGTCAGCCTCGCATTGTATGTCAGAAGTGGGGCCTAAGAAAAATGTCCCACATGGGATGCCAGAGGGATTGACAAAGGTAGAATAGAGTGGCACGATTGAGAGTGAATCAGGTGATAGGGTGAGCACCCAAGTCAGCCTCACATGGATGGGTAGGGCGAGCACAAAAGTAAGCCTAGCAAGGAATGAGTAAGGTGAGCACACAAGTCAGCCTCGCATGGAACGTAAAAGGTGAGCACAAAAGTCAGCCTCATGTGGGAGTGTTTGAGAGTGAATCAAAGTGTGATTGAGAGAGCACCCAAGTAAGCCTCATACAGGATGTATGAACGCGTGAGTGAGAGTGAATGAGTACATTTAGTACAGCCATCCCCCCAGAAGTAATACCGAGAGGTAGTTCCTGGGAGGAATGATGGCGGAGCCCAATGGAGTTTATTCGGTATTAATGGCTGGTCACCATTCGAGTCCGACACGCCCCCAGTGCACCCCGTGTGGTAGATTGGACCCTACCGTTAGCACGTGTACTGGGCTAGGACATAAAGGTCTTCTCCATTGTAAAAAAAAAAACATACACCGGCGTACTGGTGGAATGAAAGGCTAAGCATCCTCCGGGCTACTTGCTTAAAAGCCAGAAGACGTGTTCAGAGAGCAAGATCTGAGGCAGTCAGAGAAGAGTGTAAAGTAACATTCCGGGCGGCTGGGGCCGCTTTTAAACGCGAGATAGTGCTAAGCAAGTCCACCTGCTACAAGGAGCTGTGCAGAGAAGTAGACGCTAACTACTGGGGCAATGCTTACCGTGTCGTTATGGCCAGGATCAAGGGTCTAATGACGCCAGTCGAAATGTGCGGCGACAAGCTGAAAATTATCGTGGAGGGCCTTTTCCCGAAGCACGACCCAACCGCATGGCCGCCTACACCGTACGCTGATGCAGATGGTGGAAATGCAGGTGACAATCGGGTTTCCAACGACGAGCTCCTTATAGTGGTAAAAGGGCTGAAAGCGAAGAAAGCTCCCGGACCGGATGGTATCCCTAACGTGGCACTGAAGACTGCGATCCTGGCGTTTCCGGACATGTTCAGGATAGTCCTACAGAAATGCCTGGACGATGGCTACTTCCCGGATAGATGGAAGATCCAGAAGCTGGTGTTACTGCCAAAACCAGGGAAACCAACAGGAGATCCAGCATCGTATCGGCCTATATGCCTGCTGGATACTCTCGGTAAACTCCTGGAAAGAGTCATCCTCAACAGGCTGACGACCTACGCTCAAAGTGAGAACGGACTACCGCAGAGACAGTTTGGGTTCCGGAAAGGAATATCGACGGTGGACGGTGGTAACGATAGACGTGAAGAACGCGTTCAACAGTGCTAGCTGGGGAGCCATCGCCGTAGCGCTGCATAGAATGCGGGTTCCGGACTATCTGTGCAAGGTTCTGAAAAATTACTTTCAGAACCGAGTACGAGTACGAAACGAACACGGGGCAGAGGTCGATTAGGGTAACGGCGGGAGTACCTCAGGGCTCCATACTCGGCCCAACGCTCTGGAATATTATGTACAACGGAGTGTTAACATTGGAACTGCCCTGGGGAGTGGAGATCGTCGGCTTTGCAGATGATGTTGTCCTGACGATAACGGGCGAGACCCTTGAGGAGGTGGAGATGCTGACGGCAGAGACAATAGGCATCGTGGAAACCTGGATGGTTAACGTCAGGTTGCAGCTGGCTCACCACAAGACTGAGGTAGTGCTGGTTAGCAATCGTAAGCACATCCAGCGTCTCGAGATCAGCGTCGGGGGACAATCCATTGAATCAATGCGCACGCTGAAGCACTTGGGTGTGATGGATGACGATCAGTTGAATTACAACTGCCATGTCGACTATGTATGTGAGAAGGCTGCGAGGACAACTAGCGCATTGGCAAGGATCATGCCGAATCACGGAGGGGCAAGAGGCAGCACGAGACGTCTCCTGGCGAATGTCTCATCCTCAATCCTGAGATATAGCGTACCGGCCTGGGCTGCTGCGCTGAACTCAAAGCGGAACCGGACGAAGTTGACAAGCACTTTTCGTCTAATGGCTGTTCGTGTCGCAAGTGCGTACAGAACGATATCGTCGGAGGCGGTATGCGTAATTGCCGGGATAATTCCCATCTGCATCACTCTGGCTGAGGACGTAGAATGCTACCAGCGCACAGTGGTCAAAATGTGTAAATTCATGCCTTTAATTATTGAGCGGAAAAACTATAAGGTTGTGTTTTGGTGACTTTGGAAAAGTTGTTGGAGCTACCAAGGCGGATTTTCGGAAGTAGACAGCCATGTTCCAAAAAAAAAAGTGTAAAGACATTTCTGAAATCTAACTTTTTACTGGTAGCAGATAAACAGTTTCAGTCTTCGGCAAAGTTGTAGAGAATATTATTTTTAGTAAATCTTTCATAAGAACTGACTCTCTAACTATAGCCGTTCCAATGTTATGCGGTGTTTTCATGAGGACCCCCCTTCAAAATTGGTTTTTTCATGATAACTCTTGTCGTATTTATTTCTCTACAAATATGTGTTCCGAAATGTTTTAGATATTACGAAAATGCATAACTTTGTTGAATATTTCAAGACGATATTATGTTTTCGGAGAGAGTTACAGCTTTTTTATGATTAATATTATCAAACTTCATAGCCAGTTTTCTCAAAAAGTTGCAAAAATATGCAGATGAAATATTGTTATTTTGAAACTATCATAAATCCCCTACAAGATCCTGAAGGAAAGGTTTGTATCCGATAGTATCCTAAGATGTTATGATCGAATGAAAGTGCTAGTAATCGGGGCGATCGTATTATGTGTTATATTGAATATTTAAAAATAAGATATACATAACTGCCATCCAATCCCCACTTTACGGTCAGTTCGATCCTTAGGAGTTCATCATCCGAGAAATACTGTAGGTTTTCGCTGTTCGCTTCTACTATGGGGTTTGACGTATGATCAAGAAGCTTCTGTAAGTCAACTTCGACAGAAAACTCGGTAACAGCTATGGATGATTCATCGAGGTAACATTTTTGTTTCTCGGCGATAACTTTAGTGTATGATGGGTATATATTAACATTTAGTACTTTTGCACCTTTCTGATTTTTTATATAACTCGCTTTCGTAAGATTGTATTCGACGATCAGAGATGCTTCAGCTCCAGTGTATTGGATTTCTTATGCTTTCTTCCATGAACGTTGCATTTTAGAAGCCCGAGTGGGAGTTGTTTGCGTTGCCTCTTTAACAACCAAAACTGCTGATAAATCCCCTGACTCCCGAAGTTTCATCTGTGTCGCAAAAGCTAACTCATCAGAGGAATATTTTGATCACAAGATTGATGTTTTGATGCGCTTCACTTTGTCAGTGCTTTCCAAAAAGGGCAGAGTTTTTCTTCCTCGACAAGTTTCAATAGGCTTTGTGTTTATTTTACTTAAAATGTATCCGGGTAGTCTGAACGAACTGTTGACGTAATCAGTATTGTATTTTAGAACAATAGATTCCCTTCGATGATATCTAAGCCATAACTTATTGAAATATTTGCAGACAGTCGAGGCAATTCTTTCAGTTTCGCTTGCTACATATGGCATATCATCAGGAACTATGCGATAAGCTTTGAAAATTGCCTGGCTGATTTCATGTAATTTTTTACTATGATCACCTTTGGTTTTTTTCCAAAGCTGAAACAGCTGACGTTTACTGATTTCGACTACACAAAAAAAGAAAAATTATGTTGAATAACAAACAGATACATCAGGGTATTTGAAGCATTAATATGTTATATTGAAATGTCTAATTCACAGAACATTAAATAACAGCGACAAATGTTCGAGCATAGAATATAAATAAAAAAAATAGAATATAAATAGAATATAAATAATCAATAACAGATAGCGAAATTGCCTAAATAAAATGTTACGTTGCTTTCACAGATTACAATACATTATACAAATATTCATTGTAACCATCAGTTTGCACTTACCCGCAATATTTGAATACATATTTCAAATTAATTGCACCGCACCGCGTGATCAGAAAATGTAAGTGATTTTTTCAGCATTTGAAAACTAATTTGATTTATAACTCAGGTTCCTTTGTTTTAAATTTTTTCTTTAATTACGTAACAGATAAACGCTTCTTCAGAATGAGTTTGTATATTTGTGTAACGCCTTCAATGAGCACCAAGCATCGGAGTGTCGCCGAAAAAACTCATATACTCACAATTTCATTCGATCATGACATGTTAGGATACTATCGGATACAAACCATTCCTTCAGGGTTTGTAGGGGATTTATGATAGTTTCAAAATAACAATATTTCATCTGCATATTTTTGCAACTTTTTGAGAAAACTGGCTATGAAGTTTGATAATATTAATCATAAAAAAAGCTGTAACTCTCTTCGAAAACATAATATCGTTTTGAAATATTCAACAAAGTTGTGCATTTTCATAATATCTAAAGCATTTCGGAACACATATTTGTGGAGAAATAAATACGACAAGAGTTATCATGAAAAAACCAATTTTGAGGGAGGTCCTCATGAAAACATCGCATAACATCGGAACGGTTATAGTTAGAGAGTCAGTTCTTATAAAAGATTTGCTACAATTTATATTCTCTACAACTTTGCCAAAGACTGAAACTGTTTATCTGCTACCAGTAAAAAGTTAGATTTCAGAAATGTCTTTACACTGTATTTTGGAACATGGCTGTCTACTTCCGAAAATCCGCCTTGGTAGCTCCAACAACTTTTCCGAAGTCACCAAAACACAGAACCTTATAGTTTTTCCGCTAAATAATTAAAGGGATGAATTTACACATTTTGACCATTGTGCAGCGGAGAAATGAACGTAATGCAAGGAGACTGGTTCGGGCGGACTCGTTGGCTAAGTGGCAGCAAGAGTGGGATTACGCGGAGAAAGGAAGGTGGACCCACCGACTCATCCCAAATGTGTCTACTTGGGTACATAGGAAGCATGGAGAGGTGAACTTCCATCTGACGCAGTTTTTGTCCGGGCATGGATGCTTCCGGAAATACCTACATCGGTTTGGACACGCTTCGTCACCCCTTTGCCCGGAGTGTGTGAACGTGCAAGAGACACCGGAACACGTGGTCTTCGAATGCCCCAGATTCGAAGAAGTCCGAAGGGGTATGCCTGATATAACAGTGGATAATATCGTCGAAGAGATGTGCCGCAACGAGCATATCTGGGACGCTGCCAACAGAGTTGTTACCAGTATACTCTCCGAACTGCAAAGGAAGCGGCGAAGGGACCAACAAAGTAACGACATTGGTTAGAACGCCGCAGTGGAACCACAAATAGGGTTTCGGGAGAAATTCCGCCGCCGGGAAACTCACCGACGGTGTAGACTGGGTCCACCGCCGGGGACCAGTTGAGTAGTACGCGTTGTAGCACCGGGCTCGGTTCGTCGGGGCGCCAGCGAACCAGACGTCAGGCTCCACCGGAATCGCCGGACCGACCTCGACACTCTACCGGGTAGCTCGTGAGTAGGCTAGATCCACCGTCGGGGATTAGACCGAGTAGAACGCATCGAATAGCCAGAAGCGCTCTACCCGGAATCGCTGGATGGACCTTAGCATCTGCTGGCTGGCCGTTGAGTAGGCTAGGTTCACCGCCGGGGACTAGACTGAGTAGACGAGGCGGGGAGCTTAATGGCTCACAGAAACGTACATAGGTATCGGGAGCGGTCTGCCGCCGGGGAATTCACGATCGGGGCTAATTTGGCGCCGTGGACTACCCGACAGAATCGTGACGAAAAGGGGAGCTAATTGGCTCACGAAACAAACACCGGTAACGAAAGAAATTCCGTTGTCGGGGAACTCTCAATCGGAGCAGGATAAGCGGTAAAGCTGGAAGATTTTAGTAGAGCTAAATGGCTCAAGAAAGCGGTATCGGTGTCGGGGGAAATTCCTCCGTCGGGGAACCATAGGTCGGAGTAGGGTGAGTTCACCGTTGAGCACTATCCAAGCGGATCCTGATGAGGCCGGGAGCTGAATGACTCACGGAAACATGAGCTGAATGGCTCAGGGAATCAGCACCTAAACGGCTCACCACAGGGACGAGAAATAAACGGCGACGTAATAGATGGAGACAAGAAGCAGTAGAGGAACCGAGAGTTAAATCAAAGCTCGTAGGTCGTGTCACTCCATGAACCAAGCGAGGCTCCGAGATAGAGCAGCAGAAAGAGGTGCGACGAAATCGCAACGAACCCCCCCACGAATAAATACGATGACGTAGTTCCGTGGGGAAGAAGGGCGTAAAAAGTAGGAAATGTTTTTAGTGGTTAGGAACGAACGTGAGTCGTGAGTCCCACACAGTGCCAATACGCTACAGGTCAGGCTTTTGAAGCTTTTTGACCTTACTATAAAAAAAACGCTTTTAATCCACCTAAGAGTGTGATGAGACATTTCTTATAACTCTTATCACTCTCTTCGGATATTATATCGTTTGAGAACATTTAGAACTTGATGCTTCGCGGTGTTTTTGATAACATATACTACATGGGATAGTGGCAGGACTCAGAGAATCGCTCAAATCAGCATAGGACAACATCAGTGCTAGAAATCTCAAACCAAATCAATGGGAAAGCGAAAAAATGGCCCATAAAATAGGCATACCAACGAAATATTGTTAATGCTCTGTTAATAAAATATCTAAATTGTGGTGGGAAAACTGAATTTTCCTAAAGGGGTTATATATTGTACTGAGCCAAAAAAATCGAAATTTTTTTTTGAATCGATTTGAAGTTTATACTTTACTCAAATTTCCAACGCGACTGAGAACTAAGAAATCAACGCTTTTTCTTGAAAAGGGCGATACTAGCAGTGATACCATTCAAAGAAAATCAACAGTGAATATTTCCAGACTTGGTTTTATTTCCTATTTAAGAACTATTGTGTTTTTTTATATCCTAGATTGCATGATTCAGTGATCGAAACCCAAAACTTCATAAAGTATTTGAAATTATCAAATTAAAATTTGTTTTTGCTATTGAAATTGACAAAATGATAGTATCGCCCCTTTGGCGATTGTTTACTTTTTCGGTCCCACCTATCAGCATTGAAGTATCGCCCTTACGGTTTTTTTCAATAACTACCGTTCTACCCCACCGATTTCGTCCGTATTTTTTCAATTGCGATCATTGTTACTATTTACAGCTGGTATCAGCTTGATAATCCTAAAAAATACGAAAATAACAGTTTAGCCTCTAAACTGCTAGCAAAAAAGTATCACCCTGTTTGTTTGCATGGAGCGTGGAGGGCAAAACTTTAAATAAACAAACAAAAATACAGTTTCGTCCGTTGTATTTTTTGCTGTATTTTAAGAAAGCAATATCGTAGAATCAAAATTTTTAGGTTAATTTGTTGCGTTTCAAAGCCCTCATTCGCATGTATGAAAAAAGGCATATGTTTACATTTGTAAGTATCGCCCTTTTCACAAAAAGCGTTGAAATGAAATCGCAGCTTCTGATATCACGCTATCTCTGAAGTGCATGCGTGCATAGTTCCAAATTTTACTTCGACATCGACTTTTTCTAAAGGGGACTTCCCAGTAGTATCCTTGGTTTGAATTATTATCGCTAATCCTAATGCCAAAGAACAAATAAAAACCTCTCGAAAACGAACCGTTTGGGAAAATCATCATCATTACTGGAATTTTCATTTTCACGAAACTTTTCGACAACCTTCCGTCACTTGCGTTAATGCATCATGCTCTGAAAATCTAGCGAAATCGTCTTAGGGCACCAGCGGGTATAATTCAGAGCTGCGCGGCGGGTTTAATCTGTAAAGAATACTAAAAATTAATTTCTATTCCATAATTTTTAGTTCAGCAATTCGAGAGATCGTGCTCACCGCAAGCCATCACGGTTAAATAAAAAATAAAACTATTAAAAATTTTCAAATGGTTTATAATTTTCACAAACTTATTGGGAAAAATGTATTAGTAAGCCTTCGTTATATTGTGTAGGAAAAAAGCTGAAAATTTCAGTATTTTCTCTATCTGCAACATATAAACCCTTAAGTATACCAATTAATTGGTATACGAATTGGAATAGGTTCGCCAAATTTTGGAAGAAGTCTATAAAATAACCCCTTGAAAACTACCTAAAAATTGTTGTAGTTCGATGCAATAAAAAAATCTCCAAAAAAGAAATGTACCTATTAATGTGAAACACAGTGAATAATACATACAATAAAGACCCATTTTTATCAATCTCATGGTGTATTTTAGGCTGACAAAATGGGGTCATTGACTAAATCGGGCAATTTTTTTTCTTTATAATAAACTGAAGCTGTTAAAATATTCTTCCTGTCCCTTGATGTAGTCTGATAACTATTTCTGATTATGATGAATTTTTCGTTTTTGCATATTTCCATCTTCATGATAAAGAAAAGCCGTGTGGTGTCCGGCGGGCTGAAATCTTTTTGCACTATTTCAACCAAGAATAGAACCTCTGGGAACTGCTCCCATGTCGTAAGAGGCGACTAACAACATGCTAGGAGTTCCTAGGCCGAGGTTTTGTTCCGTACCGAAGACTTAATCTGGGCGGACCTTAAGGTTTTCCATATTACTCTCTTTCCAGTCTGTATTTAGTGAATCACTGACATATACCTTTTCTGATTCGCCTTTCTTGATTGTGTACCAACGTTTTAAGTTTCTTCTGGCGGTTGTATATTAGCCGTAAATGACGAAATCTAATTCTACACTAAGTAACAGAATATATTAATATACCGGCACTTCCACGCCAAGGTTTAACTTCCAAAGCTTTGGCTTAAAAACCGTTTTTAAAAAATGGAAACTTTCATGCAGGAAATTTATTGAATTGGCCTAAGATGGAGCTGTCGAATTTCACAAAAAGCTTTTTATGTTGCAAGTGATCTGTAGTTGTGTTAAATTAGGTATTTTTCTATTATATTTGGAACCGTCTACCGACAAATCTACATTTACGAATACCTCCAAAAGTGACTTCTTGTGGTCTCATGAAGGCCTGACACTAGCTTTATGATACTTTTGCTTTTCTAAACAGTAATAAAAATCTCAACATTCAAGAACTTCACTTTGTCAGAAAATGTAGGGCCATCGGAAGCTAAAACTTCGTAAAATCGCACTCCTGGTCCTTTTTTCAGTGCAGTACTCTACGTCACTCGTTCAAATTTGCACCGCTCTTATGGTAGTCGGTATTTGCTAGTATTACTGTTCTCCCATCCATTCTGGTAGTCAAACGGTGGGATAGCAAAATTCTTACAAGTTTCCTATCTCATGCCTCCACGCGATTCTAAGTCTATTGATGACATTTGGTCCTTAGACCGCAGAATGAGAGGGTGCGAACAGAATGAGAGGGTGCGAACAGATCTAGTCGAGAAAACATTGCCGTAAAAATGAATAGTTGATCGGAAATTAGCCCCAATACGACTAATCTGACTAGTATCTATGAACACGGCTCAATACGTATTGAAAATTCGCCGCGTCTGTTTTTATGAACCTAATTTAAAGCTCCGTTATTGCTAACAAGCCCGTGCATCAGATTAACAATCCTTTATATTTCCCTTCAGTGTTCGGTATTATCGCTCGTATACTTGTATTCCACAAACAATCCGATATGGAAAATAAGAAATACTTTCCTTGATTTATAACATCTCGCGCTATTTTTGCCAGTATAATATGCTGTCACTTGGTAGTTTTCAAGCCAATAAATATATCGTAGAGAAGAAGTAGCGAGTTCTGTCCAAATACTGTTGCAATAAATAGTGATCCGGCCCAATTACGCAGATAAGATTAGCTTTTCCAGGCAATACTCCCACGATCGGCTGTGTGGAGTTCAAATTGTTTTTGTTTAGGGAACATAGTATACTCTCGGTAGCCGGCTGCCCAGAGTTTAAAAATAACCAAAAACTAAACAAGATCATCTCTTTTTCGAGTGATCGTGCACTCGAAGACTAACTAAACAACTACCTAATAAAATATGCTTTACAGGTCGCATCGTTTGCTTGGAGCGAATCCTAGACCTGATACCCTTCCAAACCACCAACTCCGCGACACCTATGGAAGAGTCTGATGAATCGTCGTCCTTCCGTTAAGTAGGTGGAGCATCAACACTTCCTGTCTACCTTATCCTTTATCCTTCCCCGTGAACGATGGAGATGGGGGCGGCCGGCAATGATGGCTATCATGCTGTTGAGGTTTTAATATGGGTCGGATTGGTATGAATTCCTACTTACCACTTCCTAAGCAACTCTTATTAGATAATCAGCAGTCAAACATGATGAAGTCAGTGTGCAATCCGCCAAAATCATCGTCACAACGCAACGCAACGCAACGCATTTCCATCTTCATGATAAAGAAAACATGTTCAAGAAAGGATTTACTCGAATTCAGTCTTGTTCGTCTGCTAGAGCCCATCAAACATATGTTCATATTTGGCTGATAAAATCGGGGTTTCAATGTATTATAATAGATATTCAGCATTCGAAGAAGTTTCTTGTGAACGAGTGTAGAACGACTTTGTTTCTACTTACTGGAAGTCAGCGGCATAGCTAGAAATTCGGTTTGGTGGGGGTGAAAATCGATCATACTGTCCAAACGTTATTAATCATATTACGTTTTCGTCTCAACTCGACGCATTCCCAAAATAAAAACCTGTTTTAATCCACCTAGTGGTGCAATTGTGCTTGTCTCTGTATAATGTTACCCGCAAAACCTTCTCTTGGCTACGCCGTTGCTTGGAGTTATTTATTTCGCTTCTCATTTTCCGATATGTTTCAGATCGATCCGATGATTATAAGTTAGAAAAATTGCAGTCAGAAGGTTCGCACAAATGAACATTTTTGCACTGATAAGTTTTCAAGTTCCTTCCAGACATCTTGGAAGTGTTCGGTGATTATTTCTAGCGGTTGTAGATAGAAAAATGAAGTACAAAATTCGTTTTATCGAAATAATGTTTGGCTTATTTCAATGGATTATTACTATATTGAACAATAAATAGGCGACAAAGAGTAATCCACAAACAACAAGCCATAACTTTTAAAGTATTCAAAATAGGTATTTGAAGTCTTCAGTAATGTTATTCGCAAAAGTAAGAGCTACAAATTTGCAGAAGACATCATTTCGATATAATCACTTCCAAGAAAATTTATGAAAATATCTCACTCATAGGCGGATTAATCAGCAAAAGCACAATACCAAAAGAAAGGGCATATTACCTTCATTAAATTCTCCGAAGATACTATTGACCTAAAATAAGCCGTTTTGGCGTTAATAATAGATTATATGTTTTTGGTCATATTTCTGGTAATGGGAAATGATAAAAATCTTTCGTCCGCATTTAATGTTAAATATCTCTTTTGAAAATAGTTCGATTTCAACAATCTATAGCTTTTTTTAAGGTATTCGTTAAAGCTGTCATAACATATAAATTGTTAATCTATATTGTCAATTTCGGCAGATAATTAAAAAAAAACGCCATTTTTACGCATTCAAACATTAATATCTTGGAAACTAAACATCATAATCAAAAACAAATTAATAACGTTCATACTTTTTTTTTAGTTCTATCATTTAAAATTGGTTTGGATAAGATCGGTTAAGCCATTGCTGAGAAACACGAATGAGAATTTGTCCGTTACACACTCACACACACAGGCACACACACACACAGACATTGTTCCAAATCGTCGAGCTGAGTCGATTGGTATATAAGACTCGGCCCTCCGGGCCTCGGAAAAAATCTTGAAAGTTTGAGCGAATTCTATACACATCTTTTATAAGAAATGTAAAACTGCAAAAAACGCAATTTTTACGCATTCAAACATTCATATCTTGGAAACTAAACATCAGAATTAAAAACAAATTAATTGCGTTCATACTGTTTTTTAGTTCTTTCATTTAAAATTGGTTTAGATAAGATCGGTTCAGCCATTGCTGAGAAACACGAATGAGAATTTGTCCGTTACACACACACACACACACACACACACACACACACACACACACAGAGACATTGTCCCAAATCATCGAGCTGAGTCGATTGGTATATAAGACTCGGCCCTCCGTGCCTCGGAAAAAATCTTGAAAGTTTGAGCGAATTCTATACATTTCTTTTATAAGAAATGTAAAACTGCAAAAAACGCCATTTTTACGCATTCAAACATTCATATCTTGGAAACTAAACATCAGAATTAAAAACAAATTAATTGCGTTCATACTGTTTTTTAGTTCTTTCATTTAAAATTGGTTTAGATAAGATCGGTTTAGCCATTGCTGAGAAACACGAATGAGAATTTGTCCGTTACATACACACACACATACACACACACACACACACAGACACACACACAGAGACATTGTCCCAAATCGTCGAGCTGAGTCGATTGGTATATAAGACTCGGCCCTCCGGGCCTCGGAAAAAAATCTTGAAAGTTTGAGCGAATTCTATACATTTCTTTTATAAGAAATGTAAAACCTCTCGAAAACGAACCGTTTGGGAAAATCATCATCATTACTGGAATTTTCATTTTCACGAAACTTTTCGATAACCTTCCGTCACTTACGTTAATGCACTGGGTGCACAGTGCTCTGATAATCTAACGAAATCGTCTTAGGGCACCAGCGGGTCTAATTCAGAGCTATCTGCGCGGCGAGTTAAATCTGTAAAGAATACTAAAAATTAATTTCTATTCCATAATTTTCAGTTTAACAATTCGAGAGATCGTGCTCACCGCAAGCCATGAAAAATAGACTACGTTGTGAAGCGATGGTCACTATTTATTAAAAAATCAGGGTTAAATAAACAATAAAACTATTAAAAAAATTTAAATAGTTTATAATTTTCACAAACTTATTAGGAAAAATGTATTAATAAGCTTTCGTAATATTGTGTAGGAAAAAAGCTGAAAATTTCAGTATTTTCTCTATCTGCAACATATAAACCCTTAAGTATACCAAGTAATTGGTATTCGAATTTTTTTTCAATTTGTTTATTTGATAAGGCACGTATGCGTTAGGTTAAAGGTGCCATTTTTTCATTGTTTTACATTTTGAATTTCTTAAAACTAGGGGGTTACACATTTGAAGATTATTTTGTTTTATATAATGAAACTAAAAAAAAAACTTTACAGCTAACTTATACATATAAAAGAGGGTATAATATAATATTCGTAAGATTTGGGGGATGGGTCATTTTGTGTGTTCTTTGTATAGTAATTCACTTTATGATTTTTAGAAGGGAGATTGTAGGAGAAATTAATTATTAACTAAGCGGAACATTTTACAAGCTTATTAACTAGAAATAACTAGAAAGAGTGGTTCAAGATTAAGGGGAATTAAGTAGGGCTATTTTAAAGTAGTGGTACTGTTGGGCATTTCTTAACGAGATTAAATATTGATCAACTAAAACTAAGCACTTAAGTTTTGGGAATATATTCAAGGGGAGAAGGGGGTGAAGTCATACATCTGTGTATCAGAGACATGGGAGGGAGAGCGGACAAGGCTGAAGGGGGGGGGGGGGTGAGATATAAACTTTCAGTTTCCGGCATCAGGAATTAACGGCCAGGATTACAGATTCGAACGGATTGATCAACTAACACTAGAAGATAAGGGGCACATAAGTTTTGGGAAGATATTCAAGGGGAAAGGGGTGAAGTCATACATCTGTGTATCAGAGACATGGGAGAGAGGGTGGACAAGGCTGAACGGGGGGGGGGGATATAAACTTTCAGTTTCCGGCATGAGGAATCAACGACCAGGATTACAGATTCGAACGGATGTATCAAGTATTGGGACGCCGGGCGGTTTTCCTCGAGCCGGCAGGGGTTCCTCCAGACGATTTCGTAGTACGGCTCAGATACGGATCGGGAACACACCGCGCTGCGTGTGTGATGTTGTACTGTAGATCTCGTGTTGTTGGTTCATTCGACAGATGTTTTGTCTCGTCTTGGAGTCGTATCAAACCATCGTTGGGGTACGGTAGGCGGAAGAGGGTACTTCTGGGAATAATAAGAGAAAAGATAGGGGCATTTAAATTTTGATATTGATGGTTTTGAGGAACGTGTATATAAGGGACATGTAGAGAATATCGCGGCTTGCTAGTACATCTCGAACCGGGACATTGGGTGATCTTCCTCGGGCCCGAAGGGAATCGAATAGTTGAGATCTGGCAGAACAGTACTCGGCGCATGCCCAGACAACATGTTCGATTTCGTGATAACCGTTGCCACAAGCGCAGATACCGCTATCCACGAGCCCAATACGCCGGAGATGTGCGTCCAGCGTGTAGTGATTGGACATGAGCCGAGACATCACGCGAATGAAATCCCGACCCACATCCATTCCTCTGAACCAAGGTTTCGTCGATACCTTAGGGATTATCGAATGTAGCCACCTTCCCAGTTCACCATTGCTCCATGAAGTTTGCCAACTTTCGAGGGTTCTCTGATGAGTGATACTGAAAAATTCGCTGAAGCTTATTGTTCTTTCATATATGTCACCTTGTAAAGCGCCCGCCTTAGCTAAAGAGTCCGCTTCTTCATTACCTGGAATGGAGCAATGCGAGGGAACCCAAACTAAGGTAATCTTGTACGATCTTACAGATAAAGCATGCAGGCGCTCCCAGATTTTCCCCAGAAAATATGGAATGTGCTTTCTAGGTTTCATTGAACGGAGAGCCTCGATTGAGCTGAAGCTATCCGAGACAATAAAGTAATGATCGGTGGGCAAAGTATCAATGATCCCAAGGGTATACTGAATAGCAGCAAGTTCTGCGACGTAAACTGAAGCAGGATCATTGAGTTTGAATGAGGCGGTGAGGTTTTGATTGAATATACCGAAGCCAGTGGAGCCGTCGAGGCTTGACCCGTCGGTGTAAAACATCTTGTTGCAGTCGACTTCTCGAAATTTACTATGAAAGATGCTTGGGATCACTTGCGGACGTATGTGATCCGGGATTCCACGAATCTCGTCTTTCATGGATGTGTCGAAGAATACAGTTGAATCAGAAGCATGAAAGAGATTGACACGGTTGGGATAGTATGAAGGATTGATATTTTGTACCATGTAATCGAAGTACAAGGACATAAATCGGGTTTGAGAATTCAGCTCGACAAGCCTTTCGAAATTTGCAATTACTAACGGGTTCAAGATATCGCATCGGATGAGCAATCGATATGAGAGTTCCCAAAATCGATTTTTCAGCGGAAGGACGCCCGCCAGCACTTCTAAACTCATCGTATGTGTCGAGTGCATGCAACCCAAAGCAATACGCAAACAACAATATTGGATTCGCTCTAGTTTGATGAAATGTATGTGCGCAGCGGAGCGGAAACAGAAACTCCCGTGCTCCATCACCGACAATATTGTTGTTTGGTACAGCCTGATCAGGTCTCCTGGGTGGGCACCCCACCATGTTCCGGTTATTGTACGGAGAAAGTTGATCCTTTGTTGGCACTTCTGTTTCAGATACCTAATGTGACATCCCCAGGTTCCTTTAGAGTCGAACCAGACCCCGAGATATTTGAATGTTGAAACCTGAGCAATAGTTTGACCCATTAATTGAAGCTGTAGTTGCGCTGGTTCACGCTTCCTTGAAAATACGACTAGCTCAGTTTTCTCCGTGGAGAACTCGATACCTAGCTGGAGGGCCCAAGCAGACAAATTGTCCAAGGTATCTTGCAATGGTCCTTGCAGATCGACGGCTTTGGGACCTGTAATAGAGACCACGCCGTCATCTGCAAGCTGCCTTAGCGTGCAGGAATTGACAAGACATTCGTCAATTGACATTGACGACTTCACGTAAAAGTTATAGAGTAGGGGGCTTAGACATGAGCCCTGGGGAAGACCCATGTAGCTAATTCGTGATGTCGATAAATCACCATGCGAAAAATGCATATGTTTTTCAGACAGCAAGTTTAGCAAAAAGTTGTTTAGAGTCGGTGAAAGATCATGCTGGTGCAGCTTCTCAGAAAGAATTTTGATAGAAACTGAATCAAAAGCCCCCTTTATATCTAGGAAAACTGATGCCATCTGCTCTTTGCTAGCATAAGCCATTTGAATTTCTGTTGAGAGCAACGCAAGACAATCGTTCGTCCCTTTGCCTTTGCGGAAACCAAATTGTGTATCTGACAGTAAGCCATTTGCTTCAACCCAATTATCGAGGCGAAACAAGATCATTTTCTCGAGCAACTTTCGGATACAGGACAGCATTGCAATCGGTCGATACGAGTTGTGGTCGGAGGCTGGTTTTCCTGGTTTTTGAATGGCGATGACCTTCACTTGTCTCCAGTCATGAGGGACAATATTACCCTCAAGAAACTTATTAAATAAATTCAACAAGCGTCTCTTGGCAGAGTCTGGCAGATTCTTTAACAAGTTAAATTTGATTCTGTCTGGCCCTGGGGCTTTATTGTTACATGATAAGAGAGCAAGTGAGAACTCCACCATCGAAAACGGTGTTTCGTTCGCGTTATTGTGAGGGGACGCGGCGCGGTAGATATTCTGTGCCGGGGCGGAATCCGGACAAACCTTCTTGGCAAAATCGAATATCCAACGGTTTGAATATTCCACGCTCTCATTGGTACTGTTTCGGTTTCGTAAGCGCCGGGCCGTACTCCAAAGAGTGCTCATCGATGTTTCTCTCGTTAGTCCGTCGACGAACCGGCGCCAGTAGCTACGTTTTTTGGCTTTTATCAAATTCTTCATGCGCGTTTCCGCCATCGCGTACTGTCGGTAGCTAGCTGGCAGCCCGTCGTCCCGGAAGGTCTTATACGAAGCGGCCTTCTCCGCGTACACGTCTGAGCACTCTTTGTCCCACCATGGATTGGGAGGACGCCCGCGTGAATTCGCGTCTGGTACGCGTTTAGTCTGAGCTTGAATCGCGGTATCGAGAATCAAGCCAGCCAGGAACCCGTACTCTTCCTCCGGAGGAAGCTCTTGTGTCGATTCTACTTTTTCGGATATCGCGGACGCGTAGCTCTTCCAATCAATATTTCGTGTGAGGTCATACGAAACATTGATTGTATTCGGTGGCCCTGAACCGTTAGAAATATTAATTACGATTGGCAGATGGTCGCTGCCGTGGGGATCAGAGACTACCTTCCACATGCAATCTAACCGCAGCGATGTCGAGCAGAGGGACAGGTCTAAGGCGCTCGGACGCGCTGGAGGGGCAGGAATCCGTGTCATTTCACCCGTATTCAAAATGGTCATATTGAAGTTGTCGCAAAGCTCATGGAGTAGGGTTGATCGATTATCGTCATGAAGGCAACCCCATGCCGTGCCGTGGGAGTTGAAGTCACCTAAAACTAGCCTCGGTGCGGGGAGGAGTTCCGCAATATCGCAAAGCCGTCGGTGGCTAACTGAGGCTCTAGGGGGGATGTAGGTGGAAGCAATGCAAAGGTCTTTGCCTTCAATTCTGGTTTGGCAAGCGACAACTTCAATGCCTGGTGTCGAGGGGAGGTCGACCCGATTGAAAGGATAGCACTTTTTGATCCCCAAAAGTACTCCTCCGTAAGAGTCTTCTCGATCCAAGCGAATAATATTAAAATCGTGAAAGTGTAGGGTTATTTCTGAAGTGAGCCATGTCTCGCATAAGGCAAATGCATCGCATTTCAAATTATTTAGTAAGATTTTAAACGAATCGATTTTCGGGATAATACTTCTGCAATTGAATTAGCCATCGAAGGATACAATCGCTGAAAGGAGGGGCCATTTCGCAGTGAACTGCATCAAGAATGTTTTTACTGCGGGGAGAAAGCTTATCAAGATACTTTTAAGGGGGTCAGAAATGTTCAACGCTGTAAGAATACGGTCCACAATGTCAGAGAAATTTATTAAGCCAGCACTGTTTTCTTTCTCTGGTTGAGATATGGGAACACTTGGGGTTTTTGATGTTCCTGGAAGTGCTGGGAACTCCTTTTCTGAGCTCAGGTTACTGAGACCGGGAGCGACTTGCTTCGGTTTTACAACAGTACTTCCTTGAGTAGTCATTTTAGGGGGACCATGAAGAGACACCTTCTGGCCTTTACGACGAAGCTTGGAAGAGGAAATGTTCTTCCTTTTTCTACTACTTCTAGGCACAGCAGAAGATGTTTCCTCCTGGGGTTCATCACAGTCGCCTTCGTCAGTAGACAAGCTGGTAAAGATGTTTGTAGAGACAGGTGGCGTAGCTACCTTAAGCATTTCTGCAAAAGATCGCTTAGAGCGTCCCTGAAGGGAACGCTTAAGATTTTCCTCGCGCTGTTTGTACGCGGGACATGAAGGGAGATCATGTGGGTATCCCCCACAGTAGAGACACTTTTCGACATCTCTACCACAGGAATCATCCGCATGATTCCCACCGCATTTCCCACAGCGGGCTTTATTGCTACAATGGGAGGCTGTGTGTCCCAATTGTTTGCAATTAGTACAGTTCATGACCCGCGGCACAAAGAGGCGAACAGGTAGACGAACCTTGTCAAAGAGGAGGTAATTGGGCAGGGCAGAGCCGGAGAAGGTCACCCGATAAGAGTCTGAGTTGACGTATGTTTTCTTTCCGTCAGCTGCGACTGATGCTGAATGCAAACGTTTGCATTCCAGTATCTTCACTGGCTTACGCATGGGGTCTTTGAAACAGCCAGTCCCATATTTTAGCAGGTCCTCGCAATTCAGACTCGAATCGAAAACGACCCCACTGACTTCAACCCTGCTAGCTGGAATATACACCCTGTACTCCCTCGTAAAGGGCTCGTAGCCAGCAATATCATTTGCCTGAGTTGAACTGTTAACAACCACCCGAAGCTTATCAGGGCGAATTTTCGATATTTCTGTCACGGCCGAATACCGGTCTGTCAGAACGCGAGAAATCTGCAACAGATTCAAACACTTTTTTTCTTTGGTCCGAAAGAAGATCACAAATGGCCCGGTGGCCGAGCTCGGATATACTTTGAGCCGGGGAGCCGATTTTGTTTCGACGTCCATCTCACCTTGAGACGAACCGCCGTCAGGGGAAGTCATTTTTGCACGGGCCTATTGCCCAGTGCACGTTATTAAGACAACCAAGAAGGGGAAACGAAAACTAATACTTAGCTTGTGTAGGTAACGGTATCCAGACGGCTTACTAGAAGAACACTGCTTCACTTCACTGACCGGCTAACGGTACAGAAACAGAAACACAAAAGAAGGGAAAAAATACTGAAACCTCAACTAGGCGTAGAGTGTGCAAATAACCTTGAACGCAGATTAACACTATTTGTCGCTATAGAGTGTACGGACCGATGACAAAAGACTTCTATCTCGACTGAGTGCTCGATAACGAATGAATTGGTATTCGAATTGGAATAGGTTCGCCAAATTTTGGAAGAAGTCCATAAAATAACCCCTTGAAAACTACCTAAAAATTGTTGTAGATCGATGCAATAAAAAAATCCATGAAAACGAAATGTACCTATTAATGTGAAACACAGTGAATAATATATACAATAAAGACCCATTTTCATCAGTCTCATGGTGTATTTTAGACTGACAAAATGGGGACATTGACTAAATCGGGCAATTTCTTCTTTATAATAAACTGAAGCTGTTAAAATATTCTTCCCGTCCCTTGATGTAGTCTGATAACTATTTCTGATTATGATGAATTTTTCGTTTTTGCATATTTTCATCTTCATGATAAGAAAAACATGCTCAAGAAAGGATTTACTCGAATTCAGTCTTGTTCGTGTGCTAGAGCCCATCAAACATATGTTCATATTTGGCTGATAAAATCGGGGTTTCAATGTATTATAATAGATATTCAGCATTCAAAGAAGTTTCTTGTGAGCGAGTGTAGAACGACTTTGTTTCTACTTACTTGAAGTTAGCGCACAGTGATCACCTTCCATACAAAAATCGGACAAAACCTCAAAAGTGGCCTGAATTTGATGAAAACTTTACATTAAGGGAATTTTGTGACGCTGAATTCATATTTGATGTTCATTTTTGTTTTTTTCTATTGCCTCAAAATTTTGGCACTTAGGGTGGTTCGAAAATTCAATATTTACGAATATAAAGTGCACTACATCCGAAAATTCATTTTCAAAAAATTAGGTGCGGTGAATTTTTTTAACAAAAAATTAGGTGCGGTGAATTTTTTAACGCTCAAATAAACATTTTTTCAATTGCTAATAATGATAAGACACATCTATAAATTATATTACGAATCCTGGGTAATCAAAGGCTACCATGCGTCTCCTTCAGACATATCATGAAAAGTCACCTTTTTCATACCTCGGGGCAGAAAGGGGCAAAACAAGATATTTATTTTCGGAAAGTACACTAATTTTCAAGTATCATGAACAGCAAGTGATCTTTCCGAACTGTTTCAAAAAAAAGTACAGCCACTTTGAATATTATAACTTTAATTTATTGCGCGATTTATTATTTATTATTTGTTCCTCATTTCTGAGCGAGAAGAAAGGCTTGTATCGACTAAATCGAACGGTAACTATAAGCCCAGCGAATAACCTTTAAAATGAAACCAGTTCAATCATTATCGGAGTTTTAACTAAAAAGATATATTCATTTGAATAACTTAGGTTTGAAAACAGTGTTTCTCTGAATTGATCATCTATTTCATCTTTGAAGTTCTGTAAAAAATCGAACTATTGGCCTCAGGACTTTATATTTTGAGAAGACTTTATTCAACCTGTTAAAAAACAGGGAAAAATGTTAAATCATGAAAAATCTAAAATAAAATTTTGAGGTTTTGTCCGGCTAGGCGACACTGTGCGTGGTGGGACAAGAGTGCTACCCCCAAGTAACCAATAAGCATTATAACGTAGCCTAATATCTGCTTTAGATCCACATATAAAGCTGTCCTAAAAAGCCGTGGAGCCCTAAATACTTATATAATGCTGGTATTATACCAGAAAAGGCGAAATATAGTGCTATTACTGTGCAGAGATTGACAGCTCGTTTCTGCAGTACTAATGCTATTATATAGCAAAAACGTACAAATGTCAAATTTGAAAGCCTTATATTGGCACTAATAATGCTCTTAAATAGCTTCAGTTGACTGTCATTGTCCGCCATGGTTTTAAAACCATTTCTTATGTTTCCTTTCGGTATGATGAGCAAAAAGGAAAAAAATTAAAATAAAATATTCTGTTTAAAATCGTAATTCACTTTGTTCTTATGCATTGTAATGAATATCCTTTATGGGTTTTCATTCTCACATGATATGAATGTTTACGATAATTACCTTCAGTAAGTCTCGAATTAAGGTACCTTGCCTCGTCCTTCACGGTAAGTGCGCTGCGTTTGCTTCCTGGACTATATTGCATATGTTCGTTGGAAAGGAAATATGCCGAATATAATCTTCAAGAAGAGTTGTATAACAAATAAACCCACAGCATTACAAATAACATTATATCAGCTTTTTATTTGCTCTATAATGGCATTAAATGCACTTGTAAAGCTTACATGCTTTAAAGATCTTTGAAGCATGTACGCGTTATATCAGCTTTATATACGCATATAGAGCAAGCGATAATGCTGTATGTCGGCTGTGCAGTTATGCATTATTGATACTAATATAGAGCTTTATTGCGATGTTAATGCTGTTATGGAGTTTCAATGCATCACTAGTGCAAATGTATAGCCAATATAGTGCAATGGCTTAATTCTTATGGTTACTTGGGCCGCGCCGCTTCCCCCCGCAATACGGCGGACGATAATGTAACAATAAAGCCCCAAGACCAGACAGAATCAAATTTAACTTGAAGAATCTGCCAAGAGACGTTTGTTGAATTAATTTAATATGTTTCTTAAGGGTAACCTTGTCCCTCATGGCTGGAGGCAAGTGAAGGTCCACGCCATCCAAAAAAAAACTGGAAAAACAGCCTCCGATTACAACTCGTATGACGGATTGAAATGCTCTCTTCAATTCGGAAGTTATCCGTAACAGTTTTAGCCTTCGCCTTGAAAGGTTGTGTTTGCTGATTGGTTGTAGCAACCAAGGCTGTGCAAGCCGCGAATAGGCTAGAGGTTTGTGTACCGTGTCAGTATTTGATGCTGTGTTGGTGCGGAGACAGGCAGGAGAGCGGTTGGTGCGAAGACAACGAAGTCTCAGGTAAGCGGCGCCCCACCTTGGTGGTGGTAGTGGTTGCGCTGCATATAACCGGAGCTTGCGACGGAGTTGAGACAGAGCTGCATCTGGTTGGTGAAGCGGCTCGCTTCATCATCACTCATTCATCCGTATTAGTGCAGATACGGGATTTTGAGTATTTGTGTACCTAGCCACGCTGCGTGGTAGGGGAATACCTCTGGACCCACAGGTAAGTGGCGGCCCCACCTTGGTGGTGGTAGTGGTTGCGCTGCATACAGTCGGCGCTTGTGACGAAGTGAGACAGAGCTGCATCTTGTTGGTGAAGCGTCTCGCTTCATCATCACTTATTCATCTGTGCTAGTGCAGATACGGGCTTTTGTGTATTTGTGTACCTACCCAACAAACAATTTCGCTGGATAATGGCTTAAACAGTTCTTGTTCAGCTTATTTTCTCGTATTTAAGGCTTGTTCAGCTTTTGTTGTTTGTTGGGTAGCCACGCTGCGTAGTAAGGAAATACCCCTGGACCCACAGGTAAGCAACTGCTCCATCTTGGTAGTGATGGTTGCTCTGTGTTCAACCCGAGCGTGTGACAGAGGGAGACAGCGTGAAGCTGCAACTCTTCGAAGGACAGGTAGATTTTAGTATAATTGTGCTAGTGTTAGTATTTAATTAACTTACTGTGTATGGTAGGCGAGATGGAGGATAGTGAGATAGAATCCTCCATTTCACAAGAGCAAAATTCTTCTGACCCCCCTCCCTCAACTCCCCCTAGAATAAAATTATACCCCCAAGGGTCGTCTGGACCTTGGCAAGTTTTCTTCAGGCGGAAAGGAAAGCCATTAAACCTTGTGCAAATTGCACGGGATCTAACTTCACGATTTTCTGCTGTAACAGAGATCGTGAAAGTAAATAAAGACAAACTTAGAGTTAGCACTGATAATATTAGACAAGCTAACGAGATAGTAGCCTGCGAACTCTTCACGCGTGAATATAAAGTTTATATACTTTCGCGCGATATAGAATGCGATGGAGTCATCTCCGAACGCAGCCTCACTGCCGAGGATATACTTAAACATGGTGTTGGTTGTTTCAAGAACACCCTGCTTAATACAGTTAAAATACTCGATTGTAAGCAATTGTACTCAGTATCACTTGAAGAAGAGAAAAAAGTTTACCGACCATCCTATTCATTTCGTGTAACTTTCGCTGGGTCTGCTTTGCCTTGCCATGTTCTTATTAATAAAATTCGTCTCCCCGTTTGCCTTTTCATCCCTCGTGTGATGAATTGCCTCAATTGTAAACAGCTTGGCCACACAGCCACTTACTGTTCCAATAAGGTACGGTGTGGAAAATGTGGGGGCCTCACCAAGAGGATACATGCAATAAAAACTTAGAAAAATGTTTACATTGCGGAGAAAATTCACACGAGCTCCTTGCATGTCCCATATATAAATTGCGGGAGGATAAAATTAAACGATCCTTGAAGGAGAGGTCTAAGCGCTTTTATGCAGAAATACTGAAAAATGCTACTCCTGAACCCACAGTCCCAGAAAACAGATACGCTATTCTATTGCCGAAAGAGTCTGACTCTGACGAAGCGTCCGAAGGTACATCATTTGTTTTACCTAGAGGATCCAGGAAAAGAAAAAAATCTTCTTTTCCCAAACTGCCAAGCAAGGGCCTTAAAATTTCTCCTCCAATAAATAAATTGCGGCCACAGCTAAAGAATTCCGATGCAATACCGAAGCCAGTCCCTCCCGGTTTTGGTAATGTAAAATCCAAACAGAACACCATTACTGGAAATAATAAAACTTCAACTTCCTCCGAGCCTCAACCGGGGATAGGTTTATTGAAATTTTCTGAAATTGTTGATTGGATTTTCAAAGCATTCAATATTTCTGAACCACTAAAAAGTATACTTTCAGCGTTCCTCCCAACAATTAGAACATTTTTAGAGCAGCTGATTGCTCAATGGCCCATCCTTGCAACAATTATATCTTTCAATGGTTAATTCACCTCCTTCAGTGAAAGATTCCATCACTGTTTTACAGTGGAATTGCAGAAGTATCATACCTAAAATTGATTCCTTAAAAATTTTGCTGCATGATTTGAAATGCGATGCTTTTGCTTTATGTGAAACATGGCTTACCTCAAACATTAATTTCAACTTGAATGATTTCAACATTATTCGCCTAGACCGAGACACCCCGTATGGAGGAGTGCTTCTAGGAATTAAAAATTGCTATTCTTTCTATAGAATTAACATCCCCTTGTTTGCGGGCATTGAGGCTGTAGCTGTCCAAACGAACATTAAAGGCAAAGACATGTCTATCGCTTCTATATATACCTCCCAAAGCTCAAATTGGACAACGTCAAATTTTTGAGGTAGTGGAATCCATGTCTGCTCCGCGTCTGATACTGGGAGACTTCAACTCGCACGGAGTGTTGAGGGGTTCCCTCTACAATGATAATCGATCCTCTTTGATATACAATGTTTGTGACGAATTCAATATGACAGTTTTAAATACAGGCGAAGCAACACGCATTCCCAGACCACCCGCACGTCCAAGTGCATTAGATCTATCTCTATGCTCGACATCACTTCGGTTAGATTGCACGTGGATGGTTGTACCTGATCCTCACGGTAGCGATCATTTGCCAGTCGTTATTTCAATTAACAGTGAATTAGGCCTCACGAATTCAATCAATGTCCCTTATGACTTGACACGAAATATTCATTGGAAAAAATACCAATCTTTAATTTCCACTTCTCTTGTTTCGACGGAAGAGCTACCACCTACGGAAGAATATGAATTTCTAGCGGGTTTGATTATTGAAGCAGCAGAACAAACCCAAACGAAATGCAATCCTGGCATGATAATGAACAGTCGGCCTCCTAATCCCTGGTGGGACAAAGAGTGCTCGGATGCATTTGAAGCTAAAAAAGTTGGCTACAAAGAAATTATGAAACGGAAAGGGTGTACACGTGCGAATTTTGAAAATTATTCGATTTTGCAAAACAAATTTGATACTCTCCGTCGTGCCAAAAAGTCTAGTTATTGGAGACGCTTCGTTGATGGCTTGTGAAGAGAAACATCAATGAGTACTCTTTGGAACACAGCCAGAAGAATGAGGAATCGAAACGTAACTAATGAAAGCGAAGATTTTTCGAATCGCTGGATATTTAATTTTGCCAAGAAAGTTTGTCCAGATTCTGCTTCTGCGCAGAAAATCATTCGCGATGCTCCCACAAGTAACGATTCCATAGATTCGCCTTTTCCAATGATGGAATTTTCAATTGCACTCCTCTCATGCAACAATAATGCTCCGGGTTCAGACAGAATTAAATTCAACTTGGTGAAGAATCTGCCTGATCTAGCAAAAAGACGCTTGTTGAATTTATTCAATAAGCTTCTTGAGCAGAACATTGTCCCGCACGACTGGAGACAAGTGAGAGTTATCGCTATTCCAAAACCGGGAAAACCAGCCTCCGATCATAACTCGTATCGACCGATTGCAATGCTATCCTGCATCAGGAAATTGTTGGAAAAAATTATCCTACGACGTCTCGACAATTGGGTTGAGTCGAACGGCTTGCTATCAGATACCCAGTTTGGTTTTCGGAGGGGAAAGGGAACGAATGATTGTCTGGCGCTACTTTCGTCAGAAATCCAACTAGCTTACGCAAAAAAAGAACAAATGGCGTCTGTGTTCTTAGACGTAAAAGGAGCATTCGACTCTGTTTCCATTGATGTTCTCTCAGAGAAACTACATCAATGTGGTCTTTCATCAATGTTAAATAATTATTTATACAACTTATTGTCAGAAAAGCACATGCATTTTTCATATGGCGATTTGGCAACATTCAGAATTAGTTACATGGGCCTCCCACAACGTTCTTCATCTTAAAATACGTTTATTTAGGCCCAAATGCTGTAGCTTATCGAGGCCGATAATTCATTTTTTTTTATATTACATGTCACATGTTAGTGGGGGAAGGGAAAGCCGTATTTAGGGGCGGCTTGCTCCCCTCTTATGTAAGTTAAGGAAAAAGGTAGGAAGTGGGATACATATTGTGTAATTGACATCGTCGTTTGCTGATTGATCATTGTGGCGGATATGCACACTTTGTTGTAGTGTAGTAGTTTTCAGCCTGTAATCGCAGGGGCGAGGGGAGGGTCGATATTTCGGATAATTATTGGCACTCTATATCATCTGCATGTGCGGTATGTCATGATGTTCTGGATAGACGGTTATCAAGAAGGGTATAGACCGAGGACTCGTGAAGCAATGCCATATTGTAGATACAGGGATAGGTTGGTCAGATTCTACTGTGAATGAGAGAGGGTAAAATGTATTAAACTTGGACATCAATGGTTTTCAAAAAGATATAGATAAGAAAAATATAGGGGTGGTCACGGCTTGCCAGGACGTCCCGGACTGGCACATAGGGTGATCTACCTCGGGCCCGAAGGGAATCTATTAGTTGGGACCAGGCAACACAGTACTCTGCGCACAGCCAAACAACATGCTCGATGTCGTGATAGCCATTCTCACAAACACAATGATTACTTTCAGCAAGCCCTATACGACGGAGATGCGCGTCAAACGAGTAATGGTTGGACATGATCCTTGACATCGTACGAATAAAGTCCCGGTTCACATCCAACCCCTTAAACCAAGCATTCGTTGATACCTTCGGGATAATGGAATGTAGCCACCGTCCCAGATGCCCATTGCTCCATGAGGTTTGCCAACTATCGAGCGTCCTCTGACGAGAGATACTGAAAAATTCGTTGGAGCAAATTGGTCTTTCGTAAGTGTCGCCTTCTAATGCGCCCACCTTGGCTAAAGAGTCCGCCTTCTCATTGCCCGCAATAGAACAATGTGACGGGACCCAAACCAAGGAAATCTGGTAAGATTTTTCAGATAAAGCACTCAGATATTCCCGTATTTTCCCCAGGAAATACGGTGAGTGCTTTCCAGGCTTCGCCGCACGGATGGCCTCAATGGAGCTGAGACTATCCAAAACGATGAAGTAATGGTCTGAGGGCAGGGTGTCAATGATCCCGAGAGTATACTGAAAGGCAGCTAATTCTGCGACGTAAATTGAAGCAGAATCATTGAGTTTGAATGAGGCAGCAAGATTTTCGTTAAAGATACCGAAGCCTGTGGACCCGTCGAGAATTGATCCGTCAGTGTAGAACATTTTGGCGCAGTCGACTTGATGGTATTTGTTATAGAAAATATTTGGGACCACTTGTGGGTGAATATGATCCGGAATTCCACAAATCTCTTCCTTCATGGATGTATCGAAAAATACAGTGTGATTAGAAGTATCTAAGAGATGAGCACGGTTGACGTTATACGTAGATGAATTGATGTTCTGTGCCATGTAATCGAAGTACAAGGACATGAATCGGGTCTGAGAATTAAGCTCGACAAGCCTTTCGCAATTTGCAATCACCAATGGGTTCAGAATATCGCATCGAATGAGCAATATGAGAGGTCCCAAAATCGATTTTTCAGCGGAAGAACGCCCGCCAGCACTTCGAGGCTCATCGTATGGGTCGAGTGCATGCAACCCAAGGCAATACGCAAGCAAAGATACAGGATTCGCTCCAGTTTGATGAAATGTATGTTCGCAGCGGAGCGAAAGCAGAAACATCCGTACTCCAACACTGATAATATCGTCTTTTGGTACAGCCTGATTAGGTCTCCTGGATGAGCACCCCACCATGTTCCAGTTATTGTACGGAAAAAGTTGATCCTTTGTTGGCACTTCTGTTTCAGGTACCTAATGTGACATCCCCAGGTACCTTTAGAGTCGAACCATACCCCGAGATATTTGAATGTTGAAGCCTGAGCAATAGTTTGATCCATTAATTGAAGCTGTAGTTGCGCTGGTTCACGCTTTCTAGAAAATACGACTAGCTCAGTTTTCTCCGTGGATAACTCGATACCCAGTTGGAGCGCCCAAGCAGACAAATTGTCCAAGGTATCTTGCAGTGGTCCTTGCAAGTCGACGGCTTTAGGACCTGTAATAGAGATCACACCGTCATCTGCAAGCTGCCTTAGCGTGCAGGAATTGACAAGACATTCGTCAATGTCATTCACGTAAAAATTGTAGAGGAGAGGGCTTAGACATGAGCCCAGGGGAAGGCCCATGTAGCTAAATCGTGATGTCGATAAATCGCCATGCGAGAAATGCATTTGTTTTTCAGACAACAGGTTTAGCAAAAAGTGTTTTAAAATTGGCGAAAGACCATGCTGGTGCAACTTCTCATAAAGAATGTTGATCGGAACTGAATCGAAAGCCCCCTTAATATCCAAGAATACTGATGCCATCTGCTCTTTGTTAGCATATGCCATTTCAATTTCTGTTGAGAGCAACGCAAGGCAATCGTTCGTCCCTTTGCCTTTGCGGAAGCCAAATTGTGTATCTAACAGTAAGCCATTTGTTTCGACCCAATTGCCGAGCCGAAACAGGATCATTTTCTCGAACAACTTCCGGATACAGGACAGCATTGCAATCGGACGATACGAATTGTGGTCGGAGGCTGATTTTCCTGGTTTTTGGATGGCGATGACCCTCACCTGTCTCCAGTCATGTGGGACAATGTTACCCTCAAGAAACCTATTAAATAAATTCAACAAGCGTTTTTTGGCAGAGTCTGGCAGATTCTTCAACAAGTTGAATTTGATTCTATCTGGCCCCGGGGCTTTATTGTTACATGATAAGAGAGCAAGTGAGAGCTCCACCATAGTAAACGGTGTTTCGTTCGCGGTAGTGTAAGGCGACGCGGCGCGGTAGTTTTTCTGTACCGGGGCGGAATCCGGACAAACCTTCTTGGCGAAATCGAATATCCAACGGTTTGAATATTCCACGCTCTCGTTAGTACTGTTTCGGTTTCGCATACGTCGGGCCGTGCCCCAAAGAGTGCTCATCGATGTGTCTCTTGTTAACCCGTCGACAAACCGGCGCCAGTAACTGCGTTTCTTAGCTTTCATTAAATTTTTCATTCGCTTTTCTAATATCGCGTACACTCGATAACTAGCAACTAACCCGTCGTTCCGGAAGGTTTTATACGCGGCAGCTTTCTCCGCGTACACGTCTGAGCACTCTTTGTCCCACCACGGGTTGGGAGAACGTTTTTGGGTGTTCACGTCGGGTACTCGTTTCGTCTGAGTTTGAATCGCGGTATCGAGAATCGAGTTGGACAAAAATTTATATTCTTCCTCCGGGGGAAGTACCTGTGTTGAATCGATAGTTTTGGATATCTCAGCAGCGTGGCTCTTCCAATCAATGTTTCGTGTGAGGTCATAAGGAACATTGATTGGTGCCGATGGTCTTGAACCAGTGGTGATTGCAATTACAATTGGTAAGTGGTCACTACCGTGGGGATCAGATATTACCTTCCACTTGCAATCTTACCGTAGTGATGTCGAGCATAAAGATATGTCCAGTGCACTTGCTTGCGCAGGTGGTCTAGGAATCCGTGTCATTTCCCCTGTGTTCAGAATTGTCATATTGAAGTTGTCACAAAGGTCTTGAATTGTCGAAGATCGATTATCGTAGTATAGACAGCCCCACCCCGTACCGTGAGAGTTAAAGTCTCCAAGAAGCAGGCGGGGCGAGGGAAGGTGTTCAATCACGTTGGAGAATCTTCGATATCCCATCATGGCCCTAGGAGGAATGTAAATAGAAGCAATGCAAAGATCTTTGCCTTTGATTGTTGTTTGACAAGCGACAACTTCAATGCCTGGCGTCGAAGGGAGGTTGATTCGATTGAAGGAGTAGCACTTTTTGATCCCTAAAAGTACCCCCTATATGAGTCTTCTCGATCCAAGCGGATAATGTTAAAATCGTGGAAGTTGAGGTTTATATTAGAAGTTAGCCATGTTTCACATAGGGAAAATGCATCACAATGATTGTAATTTAGCAAGTGTTTTAATGAATCAATTTTGGGGATAATACTTCTGCAGTTCCACTGTAAAACAGTGATCAGATCCCTGATTCCGTCTAATAAGTTAGCCATCGAACGATACGATCGCTGTAAGGAGGGGCCATTGTTCAGTCAACTGTTTTAAAAATGTTCTTACTGTTGGTAGAATAGCAACCAGCAAGCTTTTCATAGGATCGGTAATGTTGAAAGCTGTGAATATCCAGTCCACAATGTCAGAAAATTTAAGGAATCCCGTTTTAGGTTGAGTTTCTGACTGTAAAATTGGAGCACTTGGGATTTTTGGTGCCCCTGGGAGTGTTGGGAACTCCTGGTTGTATCTCAATTTCCCAAAACCAGGAGGTATTATCTTCGGATTTGTACCAGCACTTCCAGTTGATGAAGTTCAGGTGAGTTTTGATTAGGTCTTTTCCTAGAGTTTCCAAGCGGAGCCAAAGAATGCCCCTCGCAAGGGTCGTTAGAGGCGTTATCGTCAGTTGGCAAGAGAGCGAATGGGTTTTCGGAGATAAGTGGAACAGCTCTTTTAAGCATTTCTGCGTAAAGGGAGCAACACGCTCGACCGCACTATTTAATTTAAATCAAAATAAACAATCAAAAACAATAATAAAAAAAAATCGATAAGAAAAGTAAAAAACGTGTTTAATCCACCTAACAGTGTGATGAGACATTTCTTATAACTCTTATCACTCTCTTCGGATATTATATCGTTTAAGAACATTTAGGACTTGATGCTACGCGATGTTTTTGATAACACATACTACATGGGATAGTGGCAGGACTCAGAGAATCGCTCAAATCAGCATAGAACAACATCAGTGCTAGAAATCTCAAACCAAATCAATGGGAAAGCGAAAAAATGGCCCATAAAATAGACATACCAACGAATTATTGTTAATGCTATGTTAATAAAATATCTATATTGTGGTGGGAAAACTGAATTTTCCTAAAAGCGAATTTTTTTTTGAATCGATTCGAAGCTTATATTTTACTCAAATTTCCAACGCGACTGAGAACTAAGAAATCAACGCTTTTTCTTGAAAAGGGCGATACTAGCAGCGATACCATTCAAAGAAAATCAACAGTGAATATTTCCAGACTTGGTTTAATTTCCTATTTAAGAACTATTGTGTTTTTTGACATCCTAGCTTGCATGATTCAGTGATCGAAACCCAAAACTTCATAAAGTATTTGAAATTATTAAATTAAAATTTGTTTTTGCTATTGAAATTGACAAAACGATAGTATCGCCCCTTTGGCGATTGTTTACTTTTTCGGTCCCATCTATCAGCATTGAAGTATCGCCCTTACGTTTTTTACAATAACTACCGTTTTACACCACCGATTTCGTCCGGGTTTTTTCAATAGAGATCATTGTTACTATTTACAGCTGGTATCAGTTTGATAATCCTAAAAATACGAAAATAACAGTTTCGCCTCTAAACTGCTAGCAAAAAAAGGATCGCCCTGTTTGTTTGCATGGAGCGTGGAGGGCGAAACTTTAAATAAACAAACAAAAATACAGTTTCGCCCGTTGTATTTTTTGCTGTGGTTTAAGAAAGCAATATCGTAGAATCAAAGCTTTAAGGTTAATTTTTTGCGTTTCAAAGCCCTCATTCGCATGTAAGAAAAAGCCCTATGTTTACATTTGTAAGTATCGCCCTTTTCACAAAAAAGCGTTGAAATGAAATCGCAGCTCCTGATATCACGCTATCTCTGAAGTGCATGCGTGCATAGTTTCAAATTTTACTTCGACATCGACTTTTTCTAAAGGTGACTTCCCAGTAGTATTGTTGATTTGAATTATTATCGCTAATCCTAATGCCAAAGAACAAATAAAAACCTCACGAAAACGAACCGTTTGGGAAAATCATCATTACTGGAATTTTCATTTTCACGCAACTTTTCGATAACCTTCCGTCACTTGCGTTAATGCACTGGGTGCACAGTAGGGTAACAGGAAAAAATGACCCCTATCAACCCACCTCTGCGTCGATTCCTAGTCCCACCAGGAGTACTTGCACCAAATTTGAAGCAAATCGGACAAGTCTAGCTACCGGACCAACGGGCCTGAAATTTGTATGGGAATTTTCAACAATTTACATGGAGAAAACCCACCAGCACGCATCTTCGCCGCTAGGTGGCACTGTATGCATCGTATTATCACTGTAAGTGAAAATAAGAAGGATAATTGAATTGTCTACAACTTAGTCGAAGACTACAAGTAAATCCGACTTTGTTAAAATAAGTTATTAAACTTTTAACGAAGTGATGTCTGAGTCAGTTTTGCATGGGGCCTAATAGTGCATGGTTGTGCATCAGTACTCGGTTCGCACGAACTAATCATTTTTGTGAAATAACCGTTTGATTTAGCTCAATGGTATGTTCATAAGAATTATAGTAAATAATACGAGTCATGCTGTGATTAGAAAATTTTAGTTCCACCGTATAGAGGGCGCCAACACTAACTTTTCAACGGAGAGAGATAGAAATTTGGTGTCTTCTACAAAGTTATAGAACAGGCATTTTTCAGTATTTCTTCTGAACATCTTGATACTCTATCTCTCTTCTATGAAAAGTTAATAGTGGCGCCCTCTATGCGGTCACAGGTGGAACTAAAATTTTCTAACCAAAACATAACTCGTATTATTTACTATAATTCTTGTAAACATACTATTCGGCTAAATCTAACCATTATTTCACAAAAATATATAGTTCGCGGGACTCGAGTACTGATACACAACCATGCACTGCTAGGCCCCATGCAAAACTGACTCAGACATCACTTCGTTAAAAGTTTAATAACTTCTTTTAACATAGCCGGATTTACTAGCAGTCCTCGACAAAGTTGTAGATAATTAAAATATCTTTCTTATTTTCACTTACAGTGATAATACGATGTATACAGTGCCACCTAGCGGCGAAAATACGAGCTAGTTAGTTTTCTCTATGCAAATTGTTGAAAAATCCAATATAAACTTCAGGCACGTTGGCCCGGTAGTTAGACTTGTCCGATTTGCTTCAAATTTGGTACAAGTACTCCTGGTGGGACTAGGAATCGACTCAGGGGTGGGCCGATTGAGTTTTCAAAAATTCATCATTTTTCTGGGCAGTCTAGTGCACAGTGCTCTAAAAATCTAGCGAAATCGTCTTAGGGCACCAGCGGGTCTGTAAAGAATACTAAAAATTAATTTCTATTCCATAATTTTCGGTTCAGCAATTCGAGAGATCGTGCTCACCGCAAGCCATGAAAAATAGACTACGTTGTGAAGCGATGGTCACTATTTATTAAATAATCACGGTTAAATAAAAAATAAAACTATTAAAAAATTTCAAATAGTTTATAATTTTCACAAACTTATTAGGAAAAATTGTTTAATAAGCTTTCGTAATATTGTGTAGGAAAAAAGCTGAAAATTTGAAAATAAATCTGAGGATTATGATTGATTACAGAACTCTGGAATTTTCTATTGGAATGTTTTCAGGCAGGAATTTGATATTGATGCTATTAGACAACTGTGAAATCAAGACCAATAGATCAGTTACATATCAGGACCCCATTCCGACAATTTATCAAAAGTCCTCATGATGTTTACAACAACAGGTTATCAATGTACGGATCAGATAATGTTATTGTAATATTGAATTAAATCAGTTTGCATCAATAAATTTTCAACTCCAATCCAATTTTTTTTTTGGTGTGATGGGGGGGGGGGGCTGTATGGTGTTAAACCCCAAAACCTTCTCTTGGCTACGCCGTTGCTTGGAGTTATTTATTTCGCTTTTCATTTTCCGAAAGGTTTCAGATCGATCCGATGGTGATAAGTTAGAAAAATTGCAGTCAGTAGGTTCGCACAAATGAACATTTTTGCACTGATAAGTTATCAAGTTCCTTCCAGACAACTTGGAAATGTTCGGTGATTATTTCTAGCGGTTGTAGATAGAAAAATGAAATACAAAATTCGATTTATCGAAATAATGTTTGGCTTATTTAAATGGATTATTACTATATTGAACAATAAATAGGCGACAAAGAGTAATCCACAAACAACAAGCCATAACTTTTAAAGTATTCAAAATAGATATTTGAAGTCTTCAGTAATGTTATTCGCAAAAGTAAGAGCTACAAATTTGCTGAAGGCATCATTTCGTTATAATCACTTCCAAGAAAATTTGTGAAAATATCTCACTCATAGGGGGATTAATCAGCAAAAGCACAATACGAAAAGAAAGAGCATATTACCTCCATTAAATTCTCCATAGATACTATTGACCTAAAATAAGCCGTTTTGGCGTTAATAATAGATAACATGTTTTTGGTCATATTTCTCGCAATGGGAAATGATAAATATCTTTCGTCCGCATTTAATGTTTAATATCTCTTTTAATAATAGTCCGATTTCAACAATCTATAGCTTGTTCGAAAGGTATTCATTAAAGCTGTCTACAAACATATAAATTGTTTATCTATATTGTCAATTCCGGCAGATAATTTAAAAAAACTGCAAAAAACGCCATTTTTACGCATTCAAATATTCATATCTTAAAAACTACACATCAGAATCGAAAACAAATTAATAGCGTTCATACTGTTTTTTAGTTCTTTCATTTAAAATTGATTTGGGTAAGATCGGTTCAGCCATTGCTGAGAAACACGAATGAGAATTTGTCCGTTACATACACACACAGACACACACACACACACACAGACATTGTCCCAAATCGTCGAGCTGAGTCTATTGGTATATAAGACTCGGCCCTCCGGGCCTCGGAAAAAATCTTGAAAGTTTGAGCGAATTCTATACATTTCTTTTATAAGAAATGTAAAACGAAACACTTCACCAGTTGGTTCCTGACGAGCTGGTAGGTGAATTGATCCTTCGTTTGTTTTATCTGTCACCCGCGTGACCTTCACACAGTAGAGAGCAGGGTTGTTAATCGATAATTAATCGTCATCGTCGATAACGTTAACCACCCGTCAACGTCATCGGAAACTCCGTTAACGATAATTTATCGTCGGATTCATCGTCATCGTCGATAATTCATCGGTGGTTATCGCGATATATTTTGCGTTATTTTCCCGTTTATTGGAGTTGAAGTTGATGCGGATAACTTTCAATTGTTTTGAAATAAATAACTATTGGAGGACATGTTGTTGGCAGTTGAAAATCAATAGTTTTGGACATTTTCTATGCCCAGGGGGGTCCGACGATGTGTCAAAATGGAATTTTTGTCAACTTTTCGGGAGTTTTATATTGAAAGGAAAGTTATTGGCAGTTGACAATCAATAGTTTTGGACATTTTCAATACACAGGGGGTTCGACGATGTGTCAAAATGGATTTTTTCAACTTTTGGGAAAAGTTTATTATATTGAAGAAGTTATTGGTAAGTGAAAATCAATAGTTTTGGGCATTTTCAATGTACCGTCGGTGCGTCAAAATAGAATTTTTTCAACTTTTCGCGAACTTTTTATATTGAAGGGCAGGTTGTAGGCGGTTGAAAATCGATAGTTTTGGACATTTTCAATTCACAGGAGGATCCACCAGTGCACAGTGTTTCCAAAGTGGCAAAAAGGTGAAAGACATTCTTTGAACCACGAAAAACATTTTTAATGCTATAGTGTCTTCAGCAAAGTTTATTTATATTTTTTTGCATTTAAAAAGTATTAGTTGGGTGATTAATCTCTCTAAAGCTGAGCAGCAAGTTTTTGTTTGGTCATTTATGAAAATAAAAAAAACTTTCTTTGGCAAAGTTCTTGAGAATATCTTAAGTATTAACTTCGCTGAAGAGACTATGTGTCTATCTGTCGATTTTAAATTACATTTGTGGAGATTTCTTTGATATACCCCTGAAAATTGCTTTTAAAAAATACTTTTCCTGGTAATTTTGTAGAATTTCAAAATGTTCCAAGATTTTGTTCAGCATAAGAAAATACAGAATTTTTGTAATGTAAGTTTATTTGTATCTCTTACAACTTAGAAGTTATCGAATGTTTTAGTGCCTAAAAAGCAATATTTTGGTATGGAAGCCGCAAATTTCCGCAGACGAATACCAATACGAATCTGTAAAACAAACACTATCAAAATCGTTTGGTGGGCTCTAGCCTACGTTCAAGTCAAATTCGAGTAAATTCCTTCTTTAGTATATTTTTTTTATCTTAGAGATGCAAAATATACAAAAATAATAATAGTGTCCTGTAAGACCTCCTTAAGGGAAATTTTTACTAAATGATCAGAACGGGTTAAGAGGCTTTGTCGAGGGACTAAAAAAGAATATTTTAACCGCTCCGATTTATTAAAAAGAAAGAAAAAATATGTTAGTCCAGGTGTTTGTGTTTCGACTTCGTCTCTTTGGAACCAGAAAAAAATATGTGCCGATTTTGCCAATGTCATCGATTCATTAGCCTAAAATTCGCCAAAGGGGTGATAAAAACGGGTCTTCACTGTATTCAAAAAACGACTAAAACTCTATTATGAGGCCGTTCATAAATTACACTACATATTTAAGGGTAAAACAAGGAAGAATGAAGCATCTTGTTACATAGTGTAGAGAAGAAAGAGGGGGCTAAAAGCTTCCTAACTAGAAAAGGTAATTAAACATTGGAAATATGTATGTATATTCTCTTTTTTAAAATCCGAAATTTTCTAGTTAAAATTTAAATTATAATAAAATCTGTTAATCACCACACCACTAAAATGTATAGTGTAATTTGTGAATGGCCTAATAATAGAAGTTTTTTTCAATACACTACAATTTTGCGTGTTATAAATTACTAATTTCATAATAGCTCAAAATTTGTTTTTTTCATGGTCAAAACAATTTTGATCACCTTTTTGCCGCTTGGAAACATTGTGCACCTGGGACTCTTCTGTGCACAAACTCACTCGAAAAGTTGAAAAATTCAATTTTGACACATCGTCAGACCCTTATGCGTATAGAAATGTCCAAAATTATTGATTTTCAATTGCCAACAACTTTCCCTTCAATATAATACACTTTCCCGAAAAGTTTAAATAATTTCATTTTGACGCATCGTTGGGCCCCGCTGTGCATAGAAAATGTCCAAAACTATTGATTTTCAACTGCCAACAACATGTCCTTCAATAGGTATTTATTTCTAAACAATTGAAAGTTAACCGGATCAACTTCAACTCCAATAAATGGGAAAGTAACGCAAAATGTATCGCGATAACCGATGAACCGACGATGACGATGAAAACGACGATACAATTATCGACGATGACGATGAAGGCGACGATACATTATCGTTAACGAGTAACGCCGATAAATTATCGTGAAAAATGTATCGTATTAACAACCCTGGTAGAGAGCTGATATAACTAGTCTAAACAAAGCCGTCTTTCAGGCAAGAAAACTGTTTAGTAACGCACTTCACTGCACTACTTTAACCGATATCGCAGGTAATAATTATCACTCGCGGGACTGTTTATTAGTAATGCTTTACTGCAGCCTCTGCCACAGCAAGTACCTTCGTACTACCGAAAAAACTAAACCACACCGGAGAGAACAAAAAGCACTTGTTTCCCGGTACAAAGTTGGGTTACGAATCCACACACAAGGTTCTTGTTTAAGCCCCCTTCTCTACAATTTTTACGTGAATGACATTGATAATTGTATTGTCAGCCCATGCACTCTAAGGCAACTTGCAGATGATGGCGTGGTTTCTGTTACAGGACCAAAAGCCATAAATTTACAACAACCACTGCAAGATAGTTTGGATAATTTATCATGTTGGGCTTTGAAGCTAGGCATCGATTCCTCTACGGAGAAAACAGAGTTGGTTGTTTTTTCAAGGAAGCGTGATTCAGCTCAGCTTCAGCTTCAGTTGGTTGGTAGTACGATAGCCCAAGTCATGACCTTTAAATATCTCGGAATTTGGTTCGATTCTAAAGGTACATGGGGAGGCCACATTAGGTATCTGATAAAGAAGTGCCAACAAAGGATAAATTTTCTCCGAACAATAACCGGATCTTGGTGGGGTGCTCATCCAAGTGACGTGATAAGATTGTATCAAACAACGATACTTTCAGTAATGGAATATGGGTGCTTCTGTTTCCGTTCAGCTGCAAACACTCACATTATTAAATTGGAACGAATACAGTATCGTTGTTTACGAATCGCCTTAGGTTCCATGCAATCGACACATACGATGAGTCTTGAAGTACTAGCGGGAGTTCTTCCCTTAAAAGATCGATTCTGGGATCTCTCCTCTCGTTTACTTATACGATGTGAGGTTATGAATCCACTGGTAATTGAAAATTTCGAAAGACTTGTCGAGCTTCACTCCCAAACCAGATTCATGACAGTGTACTTCAACCACATGTCACAAGAAATAACGCCTTCTAGTTATGTTATGACATGTGTTAATATATTAGATACTCCGGATTCCACTTTATTTTTCGACACGTCCATGCAAGAGGAAATTCGTGGAATCCCGGATCACCTGCGCTCTCTGGAGATCCCTAAAATATTCATAATTAAATACCAACACATTGACAGCCATAAAATGTTCTACACTGATGGGTCACGAATCAATGAGGCCACTGGCTTCGGTATTTTCAACAATAACATCTCGATCTCTTTCAAGCTTGCAGAACCTGCCTCTGTTTACACAGCCGAACTTGCAGCAGTTCACTATAGTCTGGAAATCATTGATACTTTACTTCCGAGCCATTATTTCATCCTCACAGATAGCCTCAGCACAATTAAGGTACTACGCTCATTAAAGCTTGATAATCACGCTCCGTTCTTTTTGAAGAAGATACGAGAATACTTAACTAAATTAACAAATAAATCTTATCAAATTACCTTAGTGTGGATTCCCGCTCATTGCTCCATACCGGGTAATGAGAGAGCGGATAATTTAGCCAAAATAGGGGCACTGGACGGTGACATCTATGAAAGACCTATTGCCTTCAATGAATTTTATAGCGCTTCTCGTCAGAGGTCGCTTACTAGTTGGCAAACATCATGAGACAATGGAGATCTGGGACGGTGGTTGCACTCAATTATCCCTAAAGTATCAACGAAGGCATGGTTCAAAGGGTTGGATGTAAGTCGAAACTTCATTCGTGTGATGTCTAGACTCATGTCCAACCATTATACGTTGAATGCGCATCTCTGCCGTATTGGGATCGCAGAAGATAATCAATGTGCTTGCGGAGAGGGCTACGAAGACATTGAACATGTTGTTTGGTCTTGCACTGAATATCGTGAAGCCAGATCCCAATTAATAGACTCCTTACGAGCCAGAAGAAAACCACCCTATGTTCCTGTTCGTGATATCCTCGCTTTACGAGATCTTACATACATGGGCCATTTTTATCATTTCCTGAAAACAATAAATATTCAAATATAATTATCCCCACAATGTTTCTAGTTTTTTCCCTTGCTACCCACAAATAATTTAGATTTCTTCGCAGTTAGTTAAGTTAGATAAAACGATATAAATAAAGAAAAAAAATAAACAAAGATTACAGAAAAAACTATCAATAGGTTTACAATGAAATTCAGGAAAATAGAGTATAAATAAAAAATATTCAAAATGATGATTATCTCTCAGTGTTAGCATTAGAAAGTGAATTTTTATTATAACGTGATAGTCTTAAAAACTTTTGTAACATGTTATGTAAAAAAAACCCCGGCTTAAAAAAGCTTTTGCAAATGCCGTGTCAAATAAACGTTCTATGAAAAAAAAATTCGGAAGTTGTTCGAGAAAATGGTCATATGCTAACAAAGAGCAGATGACATCAGTTTTCTTACTGACTCAGGGGGCTTGTTGTCTGAAAAATATATGTATTTTTTGCAAAGTTATTTGTCGACATCACTAATTAGCTACATGGGCCTTCCCCAGGGCTCATGTCTAAGCCCCCTTCTCTACAATTTTTAAGTGAATGACATTGACAAATGTCTTGTCAATTCCGTCACGCTACAATGTGGTCTCTATTACAGATCCCAAAGCTGTCCATTTACAAGAACCATTGCAAGATATCTTGGACAATTTGCCTACTTGGGCCCTCCAGCTGGGTATCGAATTCTACAAAGAGAAAACTGGGCCGAGCATTGTTCCACCAGATCTCAACTATTAAATTCCCTTCAGGCCCGAGTAAGATCATCCAATGTCCCAATGCGGGACGTACTGGCAAGCCGCGATCTCATTTATATGTCCCTCGTATGTACCTTCCTAAAAACCATCAATATATAGATTTACCTGCCCCTTTTATTTTTCTTATCATTCTCAGAACTGTTCTCTTCCACATATATCGTACATCATTGATGGTTTGATGCAAGTGACACGAAACATCTCTGCTGAAAAAAGTAACAAACACGGAATTTGCACCACAAACATCACACGCGCAACTCGGTATGTTGTCGATCGCCATCTAACGAAGACCGCCCGAGTCTGTAATCGATGTCGTTGATCTCCCGTTTACTTGAACCCCTGTCTCTGATACTAAGAAATTAACCTCCCTCCCCCAACCATCTGAATTTTTTAGAATTTATACTAAAAGCAGCGTTCGATTTTTAAAATAACAATATGAAATTATTTAGCTCATGTTCTAAAAAATCAAGAAGTTTTCACCTTCATCGTTAAGGGGTTATATACAAGGTTGGAACTCAAAAAATCGAATTTTTTTTGAATATTCTGAAAGTACAAACTTTTGAAAATATCTGTGCGAAATTTTATCCAGATCGGAACTAGATTTCAAACTATAGCCGGTTCGCAGCGCGCTGGTTCTTTAGCGAATGAAGTTAACACAAAAATATAAACGCAATTATCTCGGAACTAAGTTTTTTGAAAAGTACCGTTGCGGTGAACGATATATAGCAAAAAACTATTCATCCGATTTTCATATTTTTTTTTTAATTGTTTGTATTTACACGTGTACTTGAACGGTTGCTTTTTCATCCAAAAAATATCAATTCTTTGCAATCAATTTTTGTTTAACACTCCATTTTTTTATCAACATGTTTTTTTTGCGGGAAATTCTTTTTTTATTGGGAAACCGTTCCGTTCAAGTTCACCACAATACATTTTTCTTAAATAATCATTTTACTTTTTTGATTTCAGTTGAGCGGCTCGGCTTGGAGACCGTTCATCGCAAACCTCTGCCAGAAAAGTACGCTTCAGGGATGGGCCAGAGCTCCGCCAATCTTGATTTTTTTTAATTCGGCTTGTTCTTTCGAACTTCGATAGTACTACCAATGAATTGTCTTTCGCTTTTTCGAATCAAATTTTCATAAAGCGCTTTAAAAAAATCACCAACTTAGCTCACTTTTTCGCTAAAACTTTGTATATAACTCCTTAATTGAGATATATTTCAGTCCCTAGAGTGGCTCATCTTAAACAAAGCCTATATTAAGGGTTAGCATATTATATACTAGAAAAATGGTTCGAGATATAAAAATATTCAATTTTTTATACCAATTTCCGAACTCTTAAGTTCAATAGAAAAATCCAACTTTAATTTTAATTTCTTTCCATATATTGTAAAGTTTACGTGTTATCATTATGGTTATTATTCTATATGTACAATTTATTGAATCATAAGCTTAACAAAACTTAAAAAAATTGACACACTTTTTTTGTTAACGGGTGTGCGAAATTTTTTCGAAGAAATCGGATATTAATTTTTATGTAGAGTGCACCGTTCATAGCAAAAAGCACCAATTTAGTACTTTTCGTTATGTTTGCATTCACGCCGCCCATTTTCCGGTCCATTACGGTCTACGTATAGTGGCGTTATAGTTTTCGTTCCCCATCAATATCCTTGCACCCTATCCAGGTTGTTGCGCCCCAGCATCAAATTGGCGACTAACCAGCAAATATTCTTCAACAACAGCGCTGCTAAAACTATTAGAAATATTTCGAATAACGACAAAATATTTCACGAAGTTGTTGGGGGTATCTAAACAATAAAATTAAAACATGTTTTGCAAAATTCACCACTTTGGGAAAAATGGGTGGCGGGGGGGGGGGAGGCTCACTTCAGAATTTTTTTCTGTATTTCATACATATTTTGCCTTTTTTCTACTTTTTTAGGAGGTTGCACCAGTGCTCAGTGGGGCGGGAACGTGTGGAAGTGTGTGCGTTTTTTATAGTTGCGATGTTCAGCAAAGTGTCTTGATTTTATCTGGGCCTTATTTTGATGATGTAAATTAGTTTGGATTTTCACTGCATATGTGGCGCTGCGATGTTAACTTTTTTATTTCGCATCCTAGAGGTTTGGTGTCTTCGGTAATGTTTTAGAACGTTTAAAAATATGGCAAGCTGTCGAAAATAGTTCAGCTCTATGTTTCAAGTAACAAAGCTATAGGCAATTTCACTGAAATTCACGTTTCTTGTATTATGTTCTTCATATTTGTTAAATTTATTACCTATAACTTTACGTTTCTATCAGAACTGATAAATAGCGTCTGTTGTAGAAGACTTTGAGAATATTCGGCACATTGTAAGTAAAATATGAGCCAAAACATTGGAAAATATCATGATTTTAAAAGTAATTTTTCTTGGTGTACAATTAATGTCATATCAAATTTGAACAATGTCAGATACGTAATTTTAAATAGTCGAGATATCTATTTGAAACTAACCAATACTTAATTTGTGAAGATTGATGGTGATGTAAAATAAAATAGAATATTTGCAAAGAAATCGAAAATCGTCAATCAATTCAACTGTATTTGTATGGAGCCAAAAAAGCAACAAAAAACGATCTTTTAATTCAAAATTTGTCATCTTTTTTATGTATACCTGGTTTTAGGGGTCAAAAGATTCATTTTTGAAGCTCAGAGATTTTGTCAGGTGAGTAAAAATTTCTGAAGTCCCCCCCCCCCATTTTTCACAAAGTAGTGAATTTTACAAAACATGTTTTAATTTTATTGTTTAGGTACCCTTAAACATCTTCGTGAAATATTTTGTCGTTATTCGAAATATTTCTAATAGTTTTAGTTAATTGAAAATTTATACACCTTTTTATTATAATATTTTTTACAGCCAAATCTTAATTTCGAATTGCACCAAACTTCACTTGTGCTTGTGTGATAGGCACCGATTGATTTTTAGGTAGAATTGACTGTTTCGCTTGCGCGGGACGATTTTTTGCTTCTGCTCAGGGCGAGATGTGAAGACAAACGCAAACAGTATAATGTATAATCAGTACAAACTAGCTCCATACCTGATAGTTTATTTATTGCTTCATTGAAGATCTGTTCTTGCTCATGGGAGAAAAACCATTTCTTTAGCATATGGGTCATTCCATGCGAAGTGATCAAGGCACGTGTAATCGACCTCCACGGATTTGAACAAAATTTAGAGGAATTGTTCATCTAGGGCCAATATATAAAAACCCAAATTTTTGTGACAATTGAACCACCCCTCGGGTCATGGGAGCACCCCCCGTTTTGGCAAATTGTCAAAACCCTTGATTTTCTTTTGATCATATCTCCGGTTCTATTTACTCTAGAATCAAACTACAGGATGGCTTTTGAAGAAAATTGTTCAAGGAGTCTATAAAAAATATTATTTTTTGCCGACAGTGTTGCCAAGTATGCAATTTTATCAGTTAAATATTGAAAGTTAATTTTTCTCAAAATACGCATATTTTAATTTTGAAAATTTTAATGCCATCGCGTTCCCCAGACATTTTTACATAAAAAACACTTATCATCTCAATATAATATGAGCGCATCTTCAGATACACCGTTTTGAAGAGAAAAAACCGCAATTTCCCATATAAAATCGCAAGCGCACAACACTAAAAAACCAATTTGAGTATTCTGAGTTTAAACATAATTTTTCGTGAAGTAGACGAGAAATGATGAAAAACTACGTATTTGGTTTGCTTCTAGCAGATCAGGGTCGATTTTTATGACAGTTTGAAGATTTTCTCAATTTTGGCCAATAAAAATGGATTTTTATATGAGAAAATCGGAGTTTTTCCCTTCAAAACGGTATATCTCAGGATGCGCTCATATTATATTGGGATGATAAGTGTTTTTTATGTAAAAATGTCTGAGGAACGCGATGGCATTAAAATTTTCAAAATTAAAATATACGTATTTTGAGAAAAATTAACTTTTAATATTTAACTGAAAAAATTGCATAGTTGGCAACACTGTCGGCAAAAAATAATATTTTTTATAGTCTCCTTGAACAATTTTCTTCAAAAGCCATCTTGTGGTTTGATTCTAGATTCAATAGAACCGGAGATATGATCAAAAGAAAATCAAGGGTTTTGACAATTTGCCAAAACGGGGGGTGCTCCCATGACCCGAGGGGTGGCTCAATTGACACAAAAATTTGGGTTTTTATATATTGGCCCTAGATGAACAATTCCTCCAAATTTTGTTCAAATCCGTGAAGGTCGATTTCAAGTTTGCATCTTTTTTTGATCACTTCGCGTGGAATGACCCATATGTAAATATCAATTCGATTGCATATTTGCAATCCAAATTTCATTTATTTTAATTTATGCGTATCAACGGAAAGATTTTCCCTCGCACATTGGTTGTTTTTTTTAATTTTATGCAAAGAATTACTGCACTCTTCCGGGTGACCTATCAACAACAGAACTATAACTTATTTCAACAAACGAAAACGATGAAGTAATAAACAGTATGTACAAACAATATAAACAGTATGTACAGGGCCGCAGAGAGAAAATACGGGCCCGGGGGGTACAACGTACGGGCCCCCACTACTGTGTATTGCCTGAGTACAAAAAGTCAATGTTTGAAATCCATTGGAGTTCACTGATATTATGTATAGTACACTGAAATTTTATATTCATGTACCATTTTTTGCTCTAGCTCGTTGTAGTGCCAATGAAGGAAAAAACGTAGAGTATTTTTATACTTTGGGAGTTTTTAATACCTCTTCGACAGTTTTGACTTTGAAAAGCGCCATTTTTGTTAATAGTATTTATAAAAGTAAGGAAATGGCAAGATTAAAAATGTAGTAATTGCAAAAAATAAAAATATCCAAAGGGCGATCAACGGCAAAACATAAAAAAACAATAGAAAAACTAAATATTAAAAGAATGTACAAAAGAGCTAAAAATAACAAAATCAACCAAATAAACAAATTAATGTCAATTGTCAAAAAAGGTTTAATCGAGAAAAACCAAAACAAAACCGATTGATAAAGGAAAACAGGAAACTAGAAAAACATATTGCGAAGATTAAAAAAGTCGAACGTTATTGAACAAATGGTGAAAATAATGAAAAATCGATAGAGAAGTAGGAAATTTTTTTAGAATCAATGAAAATAAAAAAAAAAACTACTAAAAAGAATACAAACATTTATATAAAAAATACATAAAACTGAAAAAACTCGATAAATCAAGAATAATAAAATTTATATAACATTAAAAACAAGACATATATAAAGTAATAGAAAAAATAAATAAAACGTTAAGAATGCATAAAACTAGAGGAGTATATATAAAAGACAAAAATAAAATAACCATAAAGAAATTAAAAAAAAATGAACGAACCAGAAAATTTTGAAAAGCTGGTAAATTTAAATGATGAAAAGACGAAAAAGTAAAGAAAATTGTAAGTATTGAACAAAAACGGTGCAAACAGACAAAATGGAAAACAAAAAATAGTAGGAAAAAGCCAACATGGTATACTATAGAAACACAAAAATGAAGATATTAACACGAAAAAAATGAATAAAATGGATACTATTTAAAGAATAGAAAAAGCACTAGAAATGAAATTTGAAATAAATTCAAACAACGAACTAAATGCAAAATTAAGAAAAAGTGCGCATAGTGTTAAGAAAAGATAAATCAAATGATTTTTAGGAAAATAAAAAAAATCAATGTTAACGTATAGGAAAATGGTCAACTGAAAAAGTACTTTCAAAATAGGTTAAATGGAAAACATGAAGAAATAACAATAACGAATTAAATCTTAAGATAAAACGTATAAAAAATAAATAAAATTATATTTAATGAACAATGGGAAAAAAATAAAACTACGATAAACGGAAAGCTAAAAACTAGAAAATGAGGAAAAAATAGGAGAAAGGTAAAAAATAAACAATAAGACAAATTGGAATGAATTTGAATAAGTAAAATTGCTTTTGGAAATTAAAATAAATATGAAAAAAAACCTATTTTAATCCACCTAGCGGTGCAATTGTGCCTTTCTCAATCATGAATCACGAGAATATGTGCGTTGTTTATATTCATTAAAAGCTTTTAAATGCATATATTACATTTTATTATTATACATCACATGACAACTATATACATATACTATATACTAAATCATTATTCGAGTTCTAAAATTTTGAAAAAGAAAAAACAGCCACGGTAATATTGAACTGAAAAAAGGTGCGCAATCGGCAAAGTCCCAAAAAGTCGATTTTTATAAAAAAAATTTTTCGAGGTAGCATAAAATCTCGACGTTTCATGCATTTTAAAGATGTTTGGCATCAAAAATACGAATTCGATTTCTGAAATTTCATGGGGTCCCCCCTTTGAAAAAGAAATTGGAGTTCCGGCTTATATGGGAATTTTATATGTTACCGGATGGTTTAGTCTATATTTCCGGACCCATATAAGCGATCCGTATGAAATTTTATAGACATCTATGCGAATATTATAGCTATCATTTGGGACTAAGTTTGTGAAAATCGGCCCAACCATTTCCGGGAAACTGATGCGAGTTTTGAAAAAAATTTGAGTAAATTTTGAAAGATGGCCGCTTTTCCCGGGCACTTCCGGAACCGTCTATGGTGGTCAATGTAGTCAACGAAAGTTTGTTTAGCCGTCGGTGACCTAGAACAGATAATTTAAGTTGTTTGAGAGACATTTTAGCGAAATTTCTACCTTTTTTGCCTTCATCGGAGTATTGGTTTGAATCATAATTTGCTATGTGATCACACGCCACAACCTGTAACTCCGGAACCGGAAGTCGGATCGGGATGAAATTGAATAGCCATTTACGGGGACGCAATACCTTTCATTTGAGGCCAAGTTTAGTCGAATCGGTCTAGCCATCTTCGAGAAACCGATGTGACTGTTATTCTGAATTTAGATACATCCGCCGGGGCTTCCGGAACCGATGATGGTGGCCAAAGTGGCCAAATAGACTTTGAATGGATGTTAGTGACCTAATATTACAAATCGAAGCAGTTGTGGTCATATTTTGGAAAAAAATTCACCTTTATACATTCATTGCAGAATTTATTAAAATCGATTTTTTCTGCGTGTTCGTACTCATCACCCTGTAATTCCGGAACCGGAAGTCGGATTCATTAGAAATTCAATAGCAGCCTATGGGAACGTTGCACCTTTCATTTGAGACTAAGTTTGTCAAAATCGGTTCAGCCATCTCTGAGAAAAATGAGTGACATTTTTGGTCACATACACACACACATACGCTCATACACACACATACATACATGCACACATACATACACACAGACATTTGCCGAACTCGACGAACTGAATCGAATGGTATATGTCACTCGGCCCTCCGGGCCTCCGTTAAAAAGTCGGTTTTCAGAGCAATTGCAATACACACATACACACATACATACACACACACACATACGCACACGGGAGAGATGCTCCTGGTGCTGAAGCGAGGCGCACAATCAAGTGCAATATATAAGGCCTTGGCTCAAGAGGTCCTTGGCGAGGGCGCCCAAATCAGGTCGCTAGGAGCGGAAACAACTCTCCAGTGCAAGCACTTGGACGAGTTCGCGACCGCAGAAGACGTCGTCGCAGCCGTCAAGGAGCACTGCGGCGTCACAATCGAGCGGGCCTCTGTGCGATTGAGGGACGGACCCTCTGGCACCCAAGTAGCCTACCTCAGGCTACTCAATGCGGATGCCAAAAAGGTAACCGAGAAAGGGAAGCTGAAGATCGGCTGGTCGGTATGCCCTATCAGTATACCCCAGCCGCCTTCAATGGACAGGTGCTATCGGTGCCTAGAATCCGGCCATAAAGCTTACGAATGCAAAGGCCTAGACAGGAGTAAGCTATGTCGTCGATGCGGCGAGGAGGGGCATAAAGAGCGGGGGTGCACTAAGGCATATAAGTGCCTTATCTGCACCTCTAAGAAGCAAGCCCATAAACATGCTATGGGCGGACCTTCGTGTCCCTTCGGCGAGTTAAATAAGAAGAAGCCGTGAGAGTCACACAGCTAAATCTTAACCATTGTGCAGCAGCCCAACAGCTGCTGTGGCAGTCGGTCTCGGAGTCGAGGACAGATGTCGCCCTCTTATCAGACTCGTACAGCATCCCTGCCGGCAACGGCAATTGGGTGTCGGACGGGTCTGGAATGGTGGCAATCTGTACAACGGGAAGGTTCCCGGCTCAAGAGGTAATACACCCCTCCGCCGAGGGTGTGGCGATTGCCAAGATCAATGGTGTGTTCTATTGCAGCTGCTACGCCCCACCAAGGTGGCCAATAGAACAGTTCTACCAGATGATCGACAGGCTCTCGTCGGACCTCGTGGGCCGGAAACCGGTAGTAATAGCGGGAGACTTCAACGCTTGGGCAGTGGAGTGGGGCAGCCGCTGTACAAATAGCAGGGGTCAAGCGCTAATGGAAGCGTTTGCGAAACTCTATACTGTGCTAGCTAATGATGGCTCCGCTAGTACATTCCGTAGAAACGGAGTGGAGGCGTGGATTGATTTGACCTTTGCCAGCCCGAGTCTGGCTCCAGGCATGGAATGGAGGGTAGACGAAGGCTACACCCATAGTGATCATTTAGCAATCCGCTTTAAGATCAACTATGGTGTGCAGCATCCGAGGGCGGGAGATCCCTGTCAGGTACGCGGGTGGAAGTCCAATCACTTCGACAGCGAAGCTTTCACCGCGGCCCTGGGACTGGAGGCCAACACCGACAGTCTAAGCGGGGATGCGCTGGTAGCTGTTCTATCACGCGCGTGCGACGCCACTATGCCGAGAAAAACACTGCCAAGAAACGGTAGATGCCCGGTATACTGGTGGAGTGCCGAGATTGCAGCTCTACGGTCAGCCTGTCTCAGAGCTAGACGTAGGATGCAAAGAGCTCGCACCGAGGATGCAAGAGAGAACCGCCGTGAAGTGTTTCGAGCTGCGAAATTAGCCCTTAACAAGGCTATTAAAAGCAGCAAGAGAGCGTGTTTCGACAACCTGTGTGAGAGTGCCAACGCGAATCCGTGGGGTGACGCCTACCGGATTGTGATGGCCAAGACCAAAGGGGGCTCCTCACCCCCAGAACGGTCTCCGGACCGGTTGGCAACGATTATCGAAGTACTCTTCCCGTCTCGAGCCACAAGCCCCTGGCCACCTGCACTACGAGACAGTGCGGGCACGGTCGAAATGGTGGCTCCAGTGACGAACGAAGAACTACTCGCAGTGGCTAAATCCCTAGCAATGAACAAAGCTCCAGGGCCGGATGGAGTCCCGAACAACGCTCTCAAGGCAGCGATCATAGCGAACCCGAACATGTTCAGGCTAGCTATGCAGAGATGCCTTGACGAGTGCCGTTTCCCCGATAGATGGAAAAGGCAGAAACTGGTGCTGTTGCCGAAGCCCGGGAAGCCGCCAGGCGACCCATCGGCGTACAGACCAATCTGTCTGATAGACACGACTGGCAAACTGCTTGAGAGGATCATCCTCAACAGGCTCACCCCGTATGCGGAAGGTACGGACGGTCTGTCAAGCAACCAGTTTGGCTTTCGGAAGGGTAAGTCCACAGTGGACGCTCTCAACTCAGTGATAAATACTGCCGAGATAGCGATCCAACGAAAAAGGCGAGGTATTCGATACTGTGCGTTAGTGACACTTGACGTGAAGAACGCATTCAACAGCGCAAGCTGGGATGCCATCGCGCTCTCGTTACACCGGCTTAGCCTACCGGTGGGTCTGTACCGGATCCTGGAAAGTTACTTCCAAAACCGCGTACTGCTATACGAGACCGATGCCGGTCAGAAAAGGGTTCCGATTACCGCCGGAGTCCCGCAGGGCTCGATCCTAGGCCCGGTGCTATGGAACCTCATGTATGACGGGGTTCTGAGACTGAAGTTCCCTACTGGGGTCAAGATCGTCGGCTTTGCCGACGACGTAACCTTGGAGGTCTACGGGGAGTCAATTCCTGAGGTAGAACTAACCGCAGAACACGCGATTAGCACGGTGGAGGAATGGATGAGCGCGAGAGGCCTGGAGCTCGCTCATCATAAGACGGAGGTAGTTATCGTCAACAACCGCAAGTCGGCACAACATGCAGTTATCCATGTGGGAGAAGTCGCGATCACTTCACAGCGAAGTCTGAAGTCTCTCGGAGTCATTATAGACGACAAGCTGACCTTCGGCAGCCATGTCGACTATACGTGCAAGAGAGCGTCGACTGCTGTTGCGGCACTATCGAGAATGATGTCCAACAGCTCAAAGGTGTGCGCCAGTAGACGTAGGTTACTGGCAGGCGTTGCCGTATCTATCCTCAGGTACGGCGGCCCGTCATGGTCAAGAGCACTGAGGGTAACCAGTTACCTACAGAAACTGGAGAGCACCTACCGCGTGATGTGCCTCAGAGTGATATCTGCCTACCGCACGGTATCACACGATGCATCCTGCGTGATAGCGAGCATGATGCCAGTCGGGCTGGTCATTCGGGAAGATGAGGAGTGCTTTGAGCTACGTGGAAATAGGGGAGCCCGCGAGCGCACCAGGGTGACCTCGGTCGCCAGATGGCAGCGTGAGTGGGACAACTCCTCGAAAGGTAGGTGGACCCACCGGCTGATACCTAGCATATCGAGCTGGGTGGGAAGACCCCATGGGGAAGTTCACTTCCACCTGACACAATTCCTGTCAGGCCATGGCTGTTTCCGTCAGTACCTCCACAGGTTCGGGCACGCGGAGGTCCCAGTCTGCCCGGACTGCCCAGGTGTAGACGAAACTGCCGAACACATACTGTTCGTATGTCATCGGTTCGACGTCGAAAGAAGAGCAATGCTTGACGTCTGTGGCTGGGACACAACCCCGGATACCCTTATTCAGCGGATGTGTCAAACGGTGGAGAAGTGGAACGCAGTCTCGGCTGCTACCATCCAGATTGCCAGTAGGCTACAGGTAATCTGGCGAACCGAGCAACAGACGGCGGGCACGGCTAACTAGTGATTGGTTAGTTGGAGCGAAAAAGGCCAAGCGCAAAATAAGAGAGTGAATGGTCTGTTTATGCCGAGGTAGGTTGGCGCAGCGAATGGCAACCGCGTAAGGGGTAAACCCAGCCACCCCGAAGCAAGACAGAAGAGTGAGTGTATAGGCGTATAAGTGGACTGCCTCATGCCAAGACGGGAGGGTCGTAGCGTAGTATGTTGGAACTAAGCTATCGATGCCTCATGGCGTGGCAGAGGAGTGAAAGGGTGAGCATCCAAGTCAGTCTCACACTGCATGTTAAGGGTGAGCATAAAAGTCAGCCTCACAGGTTGGTAGCAAGCAAGGAATGAAAAAGGTGAGCACAAAAGTCAGCCTCGCATGGTATGTCAGAAGTGGGGCCTAAGAAAAATGTCCCACATGGGATGCCAGAGGGAGTGACAAAGGTACAACAGAGTGGCACGATTGAGAGTGAATCAGGTGATAGGGTGAGCACCCAAGTCAGCCTCACATGTATGGGTAGGGCGAGCACAAAAGTAAGCTTAGCAAGGAATGAGTAAGGTGAGCACACAAGTCAGCCTCGCAAGGAACGTAAAAGGTGAGCACAAAAGTCAGCCTCATGTGGGAGTGTTTGAGAGTGAATCAAAGTGTGATTTAGAGAGCACCCAAGTAAGCCTCATACAGGATGTATGATCGCGTGAGTGAGAGTGAATGAGTACATTCAGTACAGCCATCCCCCCAGAAGTAATACCGAGAGGTAGTTCCTGGGAGGAATGATGGCGGAGCCCAATGGAGTTTAGTCGGTATTAATGGCTGGTCACCATTCGAGTCCGACACGCCCCCAGTGCACCCAGTGCGGTAGATTGGACCCTACCAATAGCACGTGTACTGGGCTAGGACATAAAGGTCTTCTCCATTGTAAAAAAAAACACATACGCACATATACACACATACATACATACACACATACATACACACACAGACATTTGCCGAACTCGACGAACTGAATCGAATGGTATATGTCACTCGGCCCTCCGGGCCTCCGTTAAAAAGTCGGTTTTCAGAGCAATTGCAATACCTTTCTATTGAGAAAGGCAAAAAGGAAATAGAAAAACGCTATGACAAGAATAAATGTAGCAAATAGACAAATTCTAAAAATTAGATGGAATGAGAAAAGAAACAAATAAAAAAGCAAGGTATTTAAATATGAAACAATAAGAAAAAAATTAAGAAAGCAGAATTTAAAAAAAAAAAATGCTAATAAAATGAAATAACAGGGAAAAAACTATAAATTAAAGTAAATGAGAGTGTTAGCAATAGAAAAAAAAGCTAAAGTAAGGAACGTAAAGAAATGGATAAAATAAAAGTATGCAAAAAGATAAAAAAGGCAGAATCTTACAATTGTAGAAATACAAATACAATACAAATCCATGTAGGAATAAAACAATGGAACAAAAACGAGAAACATGGATCAAATTTCAAATAAGGGTTTTGGTTGGATTTTACGCTATGCTGGTTTCGAAAACATGCATAATCCTATAAAAACATGGATTGTTCTTTTATTTGTGTTGGTGTGTTAGCACACCTTGAATTATTTTACAAGAATGCTGTAACTGATTTCTAGAAAATAGTTCAAAAATAAAAATAAAATCGTTATGTTCAGGAAGCGACGTTCAAAATCTCACGCTCACTCCTCCAAAACGAAAAGATTTTGTATGCGGATTTAACTAGCTACATTAGTTAGCTAATCTTGCTAACTAGTTGATTTAGTTTGGTAGCAGAGTTCAATTTTCTCTTCGAAATCAATCCAACACAATTTAGCAATTTAGTTGAACGTATGCGTCTTAGAATCATTGGCAGCTGAAGGATTGTGAAATGAGAGATCTTCTCTTCATGCTCCATGGCATATAAAATTTAAAACAAAACTATTAAAATGTTAGTAGAATTTTCGCTATTCTACACACCTAGAAAAAACAGTGTAAATTTACGTCTCCTGACCCTGACATATACGAGCATCAAAAATGACTTAGTTTTACGTTTGATTTTAATTTTACATGACGTTTAATTTCGTAAATCATGTAATTTTACTCCACATACAGCGTTTGTTCTGAATGGTAGGAAGTGTAATTTTATGTTATTGCGCATGTAAAGTATATGTTTCATGTAAAATTAAACGGAACACGGTAATGTTCCGTCATTTCGTAAATTACGGTTTGTTGAATTGTGTCATGTTTGCAATTACGTGAACGATAAAATTCAGATTTTTTTGGTGTGTAGTTACCTCAGACACAAAATATTGAATTTTTAATTGCATTCTCAAATAAATTTTTGTCGAAAAAGTATTTGTCAAAATTTTGGTTTCTGTTAAAAATCCGGGCCCCCTTCAAAACTCCGGACCCGGAGGGAAACAGCCCGCCCCCCCCCCCCCTCTCGGCGGCCCTGAGTATGTATGTATCAAGTATAATCGCACCAACTGGTCTCCTAAAACTGATTGATTGAGTCCGTCACACGCCATTTGTCAACCGAAACTCATTTTTGCCAACTTTTATACTTGTCTAAACGTGTCACGGAGTGTACGGAATGTTCGCTAGTACAATGTTGGTCCAAGCGTGCCGTGGCGACCAGCGACTGTTTCGCTCGCGCGTTGTTTTTCGCATGCCGGGTAACACAAAAAATCAAATATTTTAAAAACCTCATGTTTGCTCAATTTTTTTCTTCTAAGAATTGAAAGCTGATAATATATGCAACATTTTACAACTTAAACGGTATGAATATCGCGTAAAGAAACTATTTAAAACCTATTTAGAACTACCTTTTTTTGAAGAATTGTTTAAAAAATAGTAGAAAAAGTTAACATTTGTTAAAACTTTTTTCGACATTTTCTAGACTAAACATTTGATAAACCACCAGTGAAGTTTGGTGCAATTCGAAATTAAGCTTCAGCTGTAAAAATATTATAATAAAAAGGTGCATAAATTTTCAATTAACTAAAACTATTAGAAATATTTCGAATAACGACAAAATATTTCACGAAGATGTTTGGGGGTACCTAAACAATAAAATTAAAACATGTTTTGCAAAATTCACCACTTTGTGAAAAATGGGTGGGGTGGTACCTAAACAATAAAATTAAAACATGTTTTGCAAAATTCACCACTTTGTGAAAAATGGGTGGGGTGGGGGTTTCACTTCAGAAATTTTTTCTGTATTTCATACATATTTTGCCTTTTTTCTATTTTTTAGGAGGTTGCACCAGTGCTCAGTGGGGCGGGAACGACTATTTGCAAGACAAAACCTCTAACGCTTTTAGTGTGTGCGTCTTTTATAGTTGCGATGTTCAGCAAAGTGTCTTGATTTTATCTGGGCTTTATTTTGATGATGTAAATTAGTTTGGATTTTCACTGCATATGTGGCGCTGCGATGTTAACTTTTTTATTTCGCATCCTAGAGGTTTGGTGTCTTCCGTAATATTTTAGAACGTTTAAAAATATGACAAGCTGTCGAAAATAGTTCAGCTCTATGTTTCAAGTAACAAAGCTATAGGCAATTTCACTGAAATTCACGTTTCTTGTACTATGTTCTTCATATTTGTTAAATTTATTACCTATAACTTTACGCTTCTATCAGAACTGATAAATAGCGTCTGTTGTAGAAGACTTTGAGAATACAGTAATGTTTCGTTTATATCACTATGCGTTTATATCAATACTCGTTTATATTACCCTCGATTATATCACGGTTTTGTCTCGATTATATCACGCTTTTTGAAAAATAGACAAGGCACACTACGTTGTGATCCAATTAGGCCACATATTGTGTCCTGGCACTTTTAAGATATTTTTACAATTGATTTGCTTATTTACATGTAGGGTAATGAGCCTATTATTGGGTTTCGGACTATTTCGTTAAGGGTTTATATATGATGAGGTCGGTCAAAAAGTCAAACTTTTTTATTCTTTTATCTTAAAGTATAGATTATTAAAAATGTATCTGAAATTTTTATAGAGGTGTAAGCAGTAGAAGCAATGCGCTGTTCAACTTGTTCCTTTGCGTGGACGGAGGGCGTGGCGCGAAACTTTAAACGCGAATAATCTCGTTATCATGTTTTACCAAAAACGTTATTGCAATGACTAGGATTGCCGAAATATCTTTCGGCTAATTCCAATTTTTGTTTCAAATTCTTCGTAACTTAATTGCCGTGGGGGCGTCTGGTGTAGCGGCCAAAGAAAATGATTTCTTTTTTATTCGCTGTTAGTTATCCGCAGGAAAATCTAACAAAATAACGAGAAAAACAAAATACGAAAGATATGGTAGATGATAGGTATGCCGAGATATGCATTTTCTCTAGAATGTGTGTGAATACTTTTCTTTTGGGGGAACACTATCAATAATTGGATATTGGACTATCTATATGGATATTGAAACAACGAGAACTGAATCGTAATCCCTTTGATTCAAGTTTAGTCTTGGGTGGTTTAGTCTTGGGACCGTGATATAATCGAAACATTACTGTATTCCGCACATTGTAAGTAAAATATGAGCCAAAACATTGGAAAATATCATGATTTTAAAAGTAATTTTTCTCAAAATGTTTCAAAGTTTTTGCATACAATCTTCAACGTTCCTTAGTTTACCATATATGTGTACCAAATGTAAAAATATACCGGATAAATATTTTAATATATTAGCAATATCTTGTTTAAAAATGTTGGTGATTAACCGGCCAGAAGCCGTGCGAATGGCTCCCTAAAGGAGCAGGCGTTGGAGTTCAAAGAAGCTTTCGCTTTCTGAACGTGGTACACACAGTGAATTCGCGCGTCAATACTTCTAGCGCTTAGGGATTTGTTTAGTTTAGTTTTATTTACGTGACTTTAAATTGGAAAATTCATTCGTCACGAGCGCTTTGGGAGACATTTTTGTAGTTAATGTGTTCACCAAAGTATGACGTTTTTTACCTGCGTCATATTCAGGTGATGTAAGATTGACAAATATTGCTCGTGCTTTTCCCGTAATGAGTGCGTATTTTATCGCAGCATAATTCAGGGCGCAGCTGTAACCACAACATACAATTTGTTGTACTGTTGCAGCTACCGTTGATGATTTCCGCACATTCAAACTGAATAATGCACGTTTTCGGCGGTTGTTTGGATTTAGTATCGGACGCGCCGATTTAATTCGTCGCAACAGAAAGCTGTTTCCAAAGACACGTAGCATAGCACTATCTCAAAAAATAAAAAACAATTTTCCAAGTAAACTGCCAATGTCCCTTGATGTACAATTAATGTCATATCAAATTTGAACAATGTCAGATATGTAATTTTAAATAGTCGAGATATCTATTTGAAACTAACCAATACTTAATTTGTGAAGATTGATGGTGATGTAAAATAAAATAGAATATTTGCAAAGAAATCGAAAATCGCCAATCAATTCAACTGCAGGTGAAGTACGATAAATGTTTCATGGATTTGATGAAACACCATTAATCTTAATTGACCATTTGTTGTTGTTATAGTAATCTATATTTGTTACTAGTTTAACCTGATGGCATGACATATGGTAATGAAAACGTCTCTTTTTACATTTCTTAGAAAAGAAATGTACAGAATTCGCTCAAATTTTCAAGATTTTTTCCGAGGCCTGGAGGGACGAGTCTTATATACCAATCGACTCAGTTCGACGATTTGGGACAATGTCTCTCTCTCTCTCTCTCTCTCTCTCTCTCTCTCTCTCGCTCTCTCTCTCTCTCTCTCTCTCTCTCTCCCTCTCTTTCTCTCTCTATCTCTCTCTCTCTCTCTCTCTCTCTCTCTCTCTCTCTCTCTCTCTCTCTCTCTCTCTCTCTCTCTCTCTCTCTCTCTCTCTCTCTCTCTCTCTCTCTCTCTCTCTCTCGCTCTCTCTCGCTCTCTCTCGCTCTCTCTCGCTCTCTCTCGCTCTCTCTCGCTCTCTCTCGCTCTCTCTCGCTCTCTCTCGCTCTCTCTCGCTCTCTCTCGCTCTCTCTCGCTCTCTCTCGCTCTCTCTCGCTCTCTCTCGCTCTCTCTCGCTCTCTCTCGCTCTCTCTCGCTCTCTCTCGCTCTCTCTCGCTCTCTCTCGCTCTCTCTCGCTCTCTCTCGCTCTCTCTCTCGCTCTCTCTCGCTCTCTCTCGCTCTCTCTCGCTCA